>NW_019416239.1:808199-817604 GCF_000390285.2 Anoplophora glabripennis
GTTACTGCTCTTATTTTGAGTTGAGAAAACTTCTGGTTCGGTTACTCAGCCTTTCACTCGTACTTGTTCGATTCGTAATTTTTTTAATAATAATTATTGCTTTCCAGTCTACCCAAAACTACTGTATTCTATATTTTGCAAATGTACTAACAACCAAAAAAAAAGAGCATCGGGTTGAATTAATTACCTGACCAATAATATAAAATTATAGTATGAACTGAACTAGTTTAAATTATTAGATTAGGAATAAAAATATAAAAATTCTATATTAGAAAATGAATAAGAATAATCTTTTCATTTTAGTATCAATTCTAATAAATAATAAAACGCAATATTACACAACACTTTTAATTTAAATTTTTAACTTAACTTTTTCCTTTTTCTCTGTTTGATCAATATAATTTACTTTATCATAAAAGTAATTAGAAAAGTAATTGCTAAATCCATTTTCCATGTAACTGTAATTAAATTAATATAATTCCTTTTTTAAAGAATATACTTTGTAATTGTAATTAGTTCCTTTTTTTTTAAAAGTAATTTGTAATTGTAACTATTTTTAAATTACAAGTAATTACCCAGCTCTGGTAAATACCCAGTACATATACAGAGTTATTAGACGTGGTTAATTAATTAATACAAACGGCCCCAATTACCGTAAATACAAGTGTCCATTAAGCATATAATAATGCAATATTTATTAGACCGTAAATTAATATAAATTGAACTACAATACACAATTAGTCACCACTGGGAGTTAGTCGCGAATATGTATTTAATGATGCAAAGAGACTTCTTTGTTTGTTACATGCACGCCATTCACAATGCCCGGCAATTGGTGGATGCTCCCCTAACACGAATTTGTCATTTCGAATGGCACTTGTGTCCGCCTCTGTGAAAATAATCGGCGCGATGGAGATTTTGATGAAAATTTTAAACTCCAGAAAACTGCTTCATAAATTGTTCTGATTTTTGTAAAGCTGCGCTTAAAATTAAGATATATTGCGATGCTAGTTTCGAATTTTTTTGGGTAGATTGCAGCGGCAAGACAGAACAACATTTCATGTTCACAAAAAAAAACAAGTTTATATATTAAAAGGAACTCATTTTTCATAAAAATTATTTTAGGAAAATGTTCATCCCTTGGGAGACACAGCCTCTCAAAGTTCCCAAAAAATATGGAATACCTACCTAGCAACTGTAAATCTAACAGTCAAATTTTACACAAATTAACGCATATTCAACTTTTCAACAATTTTTTGAAAACTTCTGCTCTTAGGAGGCGGTTGAAATAAGCATATCCTAAGTTATTTTTTGCCACAACTTTTTTGCTTTACAAAAATTGAATATTCAATAATACGAATCAGATAGCCTGGTTTATTTTACAATTTTTGCGTCCCTCATTTTTTGCTTTAAAATAAATCTTTTATTAACAAAAAAAATTAATTCATCATTCGTACTGTAATGCAAAATGCAACTAAGAAATATTTAAGTAGGCGGCTGTCGTGCTAATTTATGTCGTTAGATCTTTTGTGACTTTTGCTGGTGCTTCCTTGGATTTTCTACTCAATAACTTTATTTTTTTACGATAATTTGGAAAAAATTATTGAACATAATTTTATTAATGATGAATATGTTGACATGCTGCAAGTGTTTTTTCAATCTCGGAAAAACTGTGCCGCAACAGGAAAAATGTACCACCAGAGGTATCCAAATCGCCCAGCTCCCCACAGACAGACTTTCTCAGCAGTAGAAAGAATACTTCGAGAAACTGAGGGAATACAACATCATCGCGATTGAATTTTTTTGAAAACTTTCAGAGGGTGTATCTCCTAAGTGATCAACATTTTACTAAGATCATTTTTACGCAAAATGTATACATTTTAGTACTGGTACCATTTGTGCTACTTCTTTTGAAAGCATGGCTATAAAAAGTTAAAGTAAAATCTTACCGACTGGCGACTATACGTTTTGGTGGATGCGCCGGTGATAGATTACTGTTTTGCTTATTTACATTTTTTTTCTAAAAAATATTATTACTGTTTATATAAATACCTGTTTTAAGTAGTTACTGAAGACCTCTCTAATAGAAACAGCAGCTTACCTGAAACAAATAATAGATATTTACATGAAAATTAAAAAATGGGCAAGATACTATAATACATTTACATATTTAACCAAATGTTTACGAATCGTTCGCTAAGTCTAATATTTACACTGCTACACAAAATTGAAAACAAAAATTTTGAATTTTACGTAATAATGCTAAATCTGCCTCAGAGTAATTCCGTTATGCAATTTTACAAAATATAATGTTAGTCTATGACGAAAATTTCATTAATTATAAATAACCTCTTTAGTTACAAAATAAATTAGGTCAACCTCATGATTTTATTTCGTGAAGCAGTGATTATGTAATACTTTTTTAATTTTTTTAATTAGGTCTTATTACAGCAGAACACAATATCACAATGTGACAATGGTTTTGATCTCACGCGCTATGTTACTATTTTTGGAGTGCCGCCTGGTTCAATTCTTGATCCCCTAATGTTTATTTTATTATTAATGACCTTAGTAATGCAATTAACTGTTGTAAATTGTTGGTTTAATGATATTTTCAGCTACAATTTATTAAAGTGATGGATGAAACCGTATTCATTTGTGATGTGTAGAAAAAATTGCATCTCAGTCCATCCGAATGTAGTGATTCTTTACTTCTTGCAAAAATTTTCTGCGTGTGAATTTACTGTGTATCGGTAAACATTTACATATTATGTAGATTTAGGTTTATAATTTGACATAAAATGGTTGACTTCATTTGACACAACTTTTTATAAATAAAATTTTAAATCTGTTTGAATTAGTTTGACACCTTTACAATGGAGTAAAAATAAGAGAGCTACTAATGGAATATATGTTTTTTTTAAGAAATTATGTGATTAATTTTACAAAAAATGAATAAAATGTGTCTAACTTTGTGAAAATTTACACATCAAAGGTAATTATGCTTCGCAGAATTATGTAAGGTTTTCCCTCAGAATTATATTATGTTTTTCATAAAATAAAGTTAACTTACATTAATTAATTTCCCCTTTATACATACAAAAACTACATACAGAAAGTACATAACTTGTTAACAAACTTTTTAAATGGTTTCCAAAAGTTTCAAAACAGCATAAATAAGAAACAAATCACATGTATTCGTAAATACTTAATGTCCGGGATACAGGGTGTTAAGATACTCGTAAAGATATGTTTTTTGTTTATAAGTGTTCCAAACGGGTTGACCAAATAAATTTAAAGGTACAGAGTATTATTAAATAAGTTAGTATGAGTAGACTAATGAAAATAAGATAATTCAGTGGCGAGAACGAAGCTTTTTTCTTATTTTTTGGGGTACTTCTGATTTTAATATTTTAATTACCATGTACAGTCGATAATGAAAAATATCTTAGATACCATATTATTCCAAGATACAAGTATGTGGCAATGAAGTTTTACCGGTTAATAATGGTCTACATATTATATAAAGTTAAATTTAACACTTTTGAAAGGATACGTGCAGTATACAGTACTGATACAAGATCATCCAGGAAAATGCTTCACAACCTGAGATTCTTATTAAAAAACCGACGATGACGATATATTTCTAAATATCGGCAAGAGAGGTTGTATATCTCGTCAAGCACAAAGAATAATACAAATACGTTCATAGTGATCCACATTGTAGGAAGAAATGATCAAATGGTGAGAGGTCAGGACATTTCGCTGTTGACAGTATTTCTTCCAATAATAATTTAAATACTATACAACATAAATAAGGATGCACTCTGCTAGAAACAATAAGACGAAGGCGCATGGATTTGATATGGTTTGACTGGAGCACTTCTGGAGCGTTTTCATTCTCGTGTCCATTTGCGCTGCCTCAGACGCAAACTTATTTGTGTTGTAATTGCAGTATTTAAAACTCCTCTTGTTTTCGTATTTAGAAAAAAATTGGATGGGCCAAATTTGTAGGAAATGTTTTTATCATTTCAATAAAAAGTTCTACCTAGAAAAACAATTGAATTTTGTATTTCTTATTTATTTATTAAATTTGTATTTTCTTTAAATAGAACAAACTGTATATTTTTACACATTTGGATAGAAAACTTTCTGAAAATAATGACATAAGTTTTGGTAGATCTGTTTGTAATAATACTGAAAAATACTGGACAAAAAATTATGCTAACAATAAACCCTATATGCTCTATTAGCCAAAACTCTCTTATTATTAGAGACGAATATATCAGAAATAATATTAACTTTATAAAATTTATTCAAAATAGCCTCCATTTACAAGAATGCATTCAGTGGTTCTTTTCAAGAAATTAAAATATACCTACATTTTTAAAAAAATATTTTTTTGTTATAAACTAAGAACTATGCAAAATTTTTCTAGAAGACAAAAATGTTTCTAAATAAACATACGCATCCTAAAATATTACTTAACTTAAAAAATTTGAAAGAATAAAAAAGTTTGTAAAAAACACCGATATATACATATACGAGTATGTACACAGGGTGTCCCACCACGAACACCATCGATTGGATATCTGGGAAACCACTCGAAGGATTTTTTTGAAATTGTGATGGTGTGATACCAAGCTAAAATATTTTCAAGGTCATTGTACTTCCGGTTATACGGGAAGTCGATACTAACTTTCTTATTTTAAATGTAGATTATTGCATTTTTGGAAACATCTATTTTTAACTTAAGAAAACACATAGCACACTCCATACTTAGAATTGGCCGTTTCCGAGATATTTTGATTTTTAAACGAAAATTGACAGATATTGATTTAATTCCTTGAGGGTCCCTGCTCTAATAGAATCCGGTGATATATGTTATTTTATTTGGGACACTAAAAAATAGTGTGTATAGTACATACTCCAGTAATAACAAAGGAAAATTGTATACATAGAGTAAGGCAAGCATTTGAGCATCTATCACCGGATTCTATTAGATCAGCGACCCACAAAGAACGAATCCGAAGGTGTGAAAAATTTTTAGAAGTTGAGAAGTTGAAGGAAAACATTTTGAACATTTATTAAATTTGACAATTAAAAACCTGTGACAGTTATTATGTTGATTGTTACTTACCTGTCAGGGCCAACCTAAAACGTGCAAAACAAAAATGGAAACACAATTTTAAGAAATGGGAAATGTTTATTCGAAAATAAAATGAAAATCACTGGGTTTAGGTATAGGGAAAGTTTAACAAAGTTACACTTAATTTTAGTGCAAAATGCGAATACGTTAAAAAAATAGGGGTTTCCATTTAAAAATTTCAAGTATACACATTTTCTGAACTTCATATTCTACAACTTTATTTTTGACCACCCTGTATAAAAACTGGAAAATTTTCATGCCAAATTCCATGAATAAATTAGGCCTTTCTCTACAAAATGTCCAATTTTCACAAAATAATAAACCTATATTTCCGGAAAAACTAAATCACAGTCTGCATCTGTCAATTTTTGCGTAAAAATGAAAATATCTCGGAAACGGTCAATCCTAAGTATGGAGTGTGCTATATGTTTTCAACTTAAACATAGATGCTCTTTCCAAAAATGCAATAATATACAGGGGGTTCCATTTAAAATAAGAAAGTTAGTATCGACTTCCGCTATAACCGGAAGTACGATGACCTTGAAAATATTTTAGCTTGGTAGGCCCTACGGTCCGTATCACACCATCATAATTTCAAAAAAATCCTTTGAGCGGTTTCCCAGAAATCCATCGATGTAGTTCGTGGTGGAACACCCTGTATAATTATTCCAAATTTGGTTTGCAACAGCTTCTGAGAACAGTTTTTGAGAAAAATTAAAAAAAAAGTTTATGCCATCCCCCTTTATGAGACCGTAAGTTTCTAGGGGAGGCTCCAATTAAAAAAAATTTTATGAAAGGTCCCTCTTAAAATTTTCCAAGGAATGCAGTTGTACACACTTATTCAACATCCTGTATATATTTGCTATTAACGATAACATTAAGATAATCATATAAATATTTGTAGCAGTTCTCACATATGATCGCTTGAACGATATTAATGAAAATTATTATAATTAATTTTGGTTTAAAGAAATAGCTGTTAAATGATGGGTCGCCTTTAGAAAAACAGAAGCAGTTTTCTCCATATAGATGAAGTTGTTATCAAATTTGAGTTTAATTTATACATTCACTCGTTTCTTCATATTTAGGAACTTTGTTGCTTATCAAATTTCTTCTTTTAATTGTCGCATCCAAATACGGAAATTATCTGTCAAGTGCAATGGGCTGTAGCCAAGTACACTGGGAATAATTCTACTTCCTTCATCACCGAACCAGTGCCATACCCATACTAAATAAAGTTTTGCCAGTGCATTAAGGTAAACTATTATTGCGGCACACCCACCGACTGCAGTATAATTAAGCCACAATTGCTAGAGACGTTGCCGTTTCCAACATTACAAATAACTTTAAACATTTATCAGGGGAAGTACACAATGTAAAATACGGAATAATTTATTTAGAGCACTCAGAGAGGGGCCCTCGCCTACCAGGGTGATGTGTAGTCTGAAAAGCTTTTGAATCTCTCCTAGTTTTGCAACAAACTGTGCCCGGGCTCATTCAAACTATGTCCACCGGTCCACATGAATTATGCAATGTGCACGCTGCCGTGTTAAACCGCGATTTGTTACGTTTAGCATGAACCAAAACGAATTCTAGACTTTTAGTGTTTGGACTATTTAAAAATTCTCTACTGCGATAATCCCACTATAAACATGTAAAGTGTAGCTGTTACCAGCTACACTTGGTAGGCACTAAAAAGGTACAAATACCAGTAACTGAAAGAGTAATGATAATATAAATAATTCTTCGATTTATTTCTAGAGGCAAATAGCATAGAAAATAGACATATGAAAAGTCTAAATATTTTAAAACGCGAATTTAAAATTATCTTTCGACATACACTTAGGAAACGGTATCCTGCACAGGTTATTGTCCTGTTTTTGTAGAATAAAATGTACAACGCATATTGAAAAACGCTTTGGAGGGATAAATGTGCATTTATCCGAATATTTCTACTTGCACCAGTGGCGTTCGTACTAGAATGCCACAACTTTTTTTTAATAAAAAAAATGATACGCCACTGACTTTTTCCCATTTTGATATTTTTTAGAAATTCGACATCAATTCTGAATGAAATTGGTCTCTTCAATTTTTTTCGTAGAATGCACCGTTTCTGAGGGAAAAAATAAAACATATTTTATTGTAGGTTCTGTTAATCTTTGCAAGTAGAAATAATCGGATCACCCCAAAAAATGCACATTTATCCAAAGCGTTTTTGAAATTTCGAGTCAATAACTTTAAAACTCTGAAATAATTAATAAAAATAAATAAAAAATTAAAATATAAACACTGTATCTCAGAAACGAAGCATATTTCGATCTACGTTTATATGAATATTTTTTTCACAAAATAACTTCGGCAACCACCCCCTAAAATATTTCGCACTTATTTACAAACAAATTCAAGAGGACTGGGGAAATCAGCTGTTTCGGTTCAACATTCGAACGTTTTGTGGACCTCCGGCGCGTTCCCAGTATTTTTCGACTTTCTATCTCTATAGGTCTTCCGAATACGTGGTTAAAATTAACGACAATATGACTGAATCACCCTGTATATGCTGAAAATATTCATAGTAGGTATATGAAAAAGGGAATGCATATTTTTGTTTTTTGTGGGCAACCCTGTTGATTGCAAAATAAACCGAAATATATCTGTCCCTCGAGTGTCAGCAATAAAATTATATTTTATTATCTGGTTGGGTTTGCCACAAAGAGAGAGATTAATTCTTCAAATTCAAATTTAACGCGTAGGTGTCCCACATTTGAAACTCTCATTTAATTTGATTGCCATGCAATTATGAGTGGGCGTTAAGACAGTTTTTCTGTTACTCCAGTTTCAGTTACTTGTCCATCAAAGCCTTGTTTTATTTTAGTCCGCCTTTTTAATTGGGTTGTTTTAAGAATCGATAAAGCAAACGCTTCAATTAACAATGCAACAACGTAATACTCTGCACTGTAAAAATTAAAAGAACCAATAACAAGTTATGTCTACTAAGGCAACTTTTCTCAAATGAAATCTATGCAGTCATTACATTAATAAGAAATATTAGATATAAAATTTATAATTTTCTAAAAAAATAATGTAAATCTATAGGTCACAAACAGGTCACTTGAAAAAACAATCCTCAAAATGCAGAAATAGCTGAATGTGAGATCTATATATCCTGACTATATTTACTGGTGGTCTTTGTTAAATGTGATGTGAGAACAATAGGAATAAAACATATTTATCCACAATCACTTTATAATCGGTCTTTTATCCACACATTTCTCTAGTAGAATAATAAAATAGATAATAAACCTATAATAAATCAAATTTAATTTATTTACTTATTAACATTAACATTTTCATTTATAGTAATAGACCTTTCGTTTTTTGTTTTATAACATTTAACTTTCTTTCCGTTAATAATAACCATTGTAGCATTGTTGCCATCATTTTCGGAACGCATAACATCTGCCGAAATTTGTGTGAATTTACACAAGTTACGGAAGTTTCTTCTTGTAAGGAACAGCCATATTTTCCTTGGATTTTCCTTGCAATATCAAGTTTGTTAGATATAGATTCCTCAACATAATTTTCTGCTACAGAAGAACTTTTCCATCCACCATGCAGTTTGATGGTTGTAAGATCAGCACCTTTATTGGCCAATAAAGTTGTTAAAGTGCGCCTCATGCAATGGCCAGTATATGCTTCTGGATTGGCGATATTCGGGAATGAAGCAATTATTGAAGGTGCCTTCGCCAATGTGTTGATTCCAACAGACTGAGAAGTACATTTTTGATAGATGGGTCTTAAAAAGAATCTGTGTTAAGCGAACTGGGCGCAGAGAAATATATTTTTTCTACAAACGTCAAAAACTGACAAGGTTTGCGCATTGACAACAATATGCGAAGTGACACTTTTTTTCGGATTCTTAAGGTACCATCATGACACCATGCGCGAAATACTTCGCGCACTAGGGTGCGAAGTATTTCGCACACTGCATGTAAATTAATAAGAGTTTGTATTTCACTTTAAAATAATTATTAAGCCAGCTCAACACTATTTTCTATAATAAATTAGGCATTTTACTTATTTATAATATTTTTAAGAGATAGATTTTGACGTTTGTAGAAAAAATATTGTTTGCATCTCATGCGCGAACTACTTTGGTGGTCTCGAATAATTTTTTAACTCGGCTTCGCCTCGTTAAAAAATTCAATTCTCGATCACCAAAGTAGCATTTCGCGCACTAGATACAAAAATAACTATTT
>NW_019416239.1:818638-884485 GCF_000390285.2 Anoplophora glabripennis
TATATGTGTTAACAATAGTGTTAATGAATGTTTTTAACAATAGATTTTCAAGTATCGTACTGTTATGACTGATGATTCAGATGGATTTTGTTTTAAACTTGGTTAAAAAATTTTTTGATTCAAATCTCAATTTTGTAAGTATAAATTAGATTATTACTTGTGGTTGTTACCAATGTATATTCCATTATAGTTTCTCCTGAGGCAGGAATAATTTTGTTCCGAAAGCTCGAGTAATAAAAAAGAGTACACTTCAAATTTGGCTTTGACTGCAGACCCGACTATATTTAGAATTTTGTTAGTTAACTTAGACAGTCGACTAACGCTTTGGCAATATATATATATATATATAATACAATATATTGTGTTATATATTTCAATATTCAAATGTCCTTCCAATATAATATATTCCTTTAAGATATTCACCCGCTATGTATATTTTCTTAGATCAATCGGCTTCCCCTGCGGAGCTCGTTTTGATTTTCTAAAGAACACTTTACTATGTGATATTCTGTAAAGTGATGAAACTATATTAAGAAATTGCTGGTATATTATGAGTAAGTAACCATCCACGAAATGTGTGTAGTGGTTTTTATACAAGGGTGCAACTTTTCCTATTTCAAACCCTCCGAGAATTTTCCCGGCTGGAAAGACAAATCTGTTGGAAAGTAAATGATCTTATCACCGAGAAAAAAGCTTTAGCTTATCCTTTAAGACTTGCAGTTCGCTTGCACATGGATGAGGGGTAAGCAACGTGTATATTTCTTAAAGTGGCAGAAAGAAAATAAAACTCTGTACTTATCCACCGAAAAAAAAATACTTATCTTGTTTACACAGAATTTAGCACGGTGTTATTCTATCAAATGGAAGGGGGGAAAGTGAGTATTTTCGAAATGCGGCACAATCAAATAAGCTGCCAGAACACAATGACAAAAGCAAATAAAGTGATAGTAACATTTAACAGACAGGGAGACATCGCGGTAATGAATTAAAGTATTAGATATACAGTATTAGCTTATAAAATCAATTATTAATAGGGAAAACTAGAAGTAAAAGAAATTGCAGGAAAATAGTGAATTTACGTAAATATACAACTTAAACAAAATATTCAAAGCTCGAAATAAAGAAGCTAAAGTTAGAGAAAAAACACATTTTTAAGCGCAAAATGGAAAATTAATATTATTAATTTATGCCTAACATACAATGTTCACAAATAAAATAATGGTATGCCTGTGATACCATTTCAATAATATATTTCATTACACAATTACTCCTGATAGTTATTATAGAGTCATCTGTAATTCTTCTTTATTGCGATTTACTTCTTTGATATTAAGATGATAAGAAAGAATAACAGAAATGTAAACATATGAGAAAAATCTTGCAGATCAAAACATGTAATTAGACATTGATTTAGAATGATATTGCCGAAAAAACACATTATAATATTCTCGCAAAGAGTGGTATAGGAACACGTTCTTTGGTGACCTAGACATTTATTTCTGTTATATCAGATAAAACATTTTACTAATGGAAACTGAACAAACAATTGTTTCCAATGAGTGCAAAAAAAATTGTTACTTTTTCTAAAAAGAAACAGCCTTGTCCTTCCAAATTGATGTTTTACTACTTTTCTGATCGTATTTTCTAATATACCACTACGCACAATTGTGTCGCCAAGGATTTTTTTTATTTGTAATTATTTGTCATTCTTTATAAAATTTCCCGACTTTCAAAAACTTATAAAAATTTTACTATTTTTTTGGTGTTAAATACAGTGCTTAATTTTTAGAAACATTTAGAATGCCACTTTTTTAAAATATGAAAGTGTCGCTAAGAGATATTCTAAAAATTACCAGTGTCATAAATATATAGTTTAATTGTTTTGTAAAAAAGAATATCTTAACTGATACCAGCTTAAGATTCTTTTAATAATTTGAGAAAACGCTATTGTCATTTAAGACAATTAATTGAAATCCACTGACTTCAGATCGGGACTTCTGGGAGGTTATGATATTTGAAGACATTTTACTGTTCCGTTATTGGATTATAAACACATAAACAACAGAACAGTTATATTCAATTCAGAAGTCCTGATTAATACTGTAACTTCGAAAATAGTTCTTTTTGTCATATTTATATAGATATGTTTAACTTTGTAAATCGTTAAAGATTGTAAAGTCACACACCCAATACCGAAACAAGAGAATGCAGTAAAATTTTTAAACCATTAGAATAAATGATGATTAATATCATTTATCTACTCCTATTAATTTATATATTAATTATTCAACTGCTTTTGAGCAATTAATAGTATCAATAAACAAGTAGCGTGAGTTTTTATAGTGAGTTATTATAACTCACACTGGGCTTCTACAATGATAATTCGGTATGTAAGTAGTGTACGCAGTAAATTCTTGGAATTTTGTAAGCCGATAAATACTTTCCATTGGTGTAAAATGAAAAGAATTTTTAACAAGTGGAAAGGAATGAATAATTAAAATATTTTAAAATTATTAAATTGCCAACGCCTCTCAGTAGGCGGAACTGTCAATTATTATCATTGAGGGGACTAATGTCACATGATATTTTAACAAAATAATTTTGACGTTTTCAAATCAATTTCTAATAATAGTCCTAAAAAAGATGAATTTAGATAGCGAAGATGAGTTATTATGTACACCTCCAGAAATAAGAGAAGTAGCTAATAATGCAATACAGAATTTATTAGTAATTACACCTAAAACTTTTATTTAATTGTTATTACTATTAAGATTTGTGAATAAAGTTCTTTCTCGATACTTGTATCTTAGTATTTATTGTTATAGTCGTAGATAAAGTATAGTATTCAACTTGCGGTAATGGCCATAACTCACTTGATGAACTACAGCACTCGCCTGCGGCTCGTGCTGCAAACTTCATCTGCGTGAGTTATGACCTGCATTACCGCTCGTTAAATAATATATTATTATTAAGCAGTTTATGGCATAATTACGAGAATTGTGCGTCTAAGCAATTTAATTGATATTGATAAAATAAATGTTTTTGCAAAACCATTGAAACTTCATATATACGCTTGGAATTAAAAAAAAAATTGGGTAGTTTGTGATTACATACTTTTAAATTTTTCTGAAAACATAACACTCTATGCTTAAAATCAAGAAATATTTTTAAGAGTTTCAGAACAATCAAGTTTGGTGAAGAATTACATTACCCGTCACTTATCAAATAAAAAGTGAATTGTGAATAAACCTGTATATTTGGTTTTTTATGTTTTTTGTTTCTCATTAGGCTATTAATTATATTCTAAAGAACGCAAGTTAAATGTTACTTAATAATTGGTCAATTACACTGATGATGATCATACGCTCCATTGAAGTATGTTTATTTATTTATCAGCAACTAATAAAAAAATAATGTCTCCAGCAAGCAAGCTGGACATTTACAAAATAGACACTTGAATGTGTATGCCAATTTAACTTTTCCCAAGTTTATCAAGCGAGTTGTATTACCTATAACATCTCAAATACACCCTAAGTTTATCGTTGCAAAACTTTTGACATTCCAAGTTTTTATTAATTTTTGATAGCTGTTCTATCGAAAGCATTTTCTGGAAAGTTTGTTAAATGTTGAGGAACTTAAATTGATACAAATAGGAAGACTCTTGCGGGTCCTGAACATACTGGCAAAAAAGGTTTAATTTACTTAAAACTTTGAAATGTTTAAAGTACGATGGTTTTCTGATTGTTACGCGGTCGTTGCCAGTTCCAGATTTACCTTTCACTTCCTTAACCTAATCTTTGACCTACCCTTGTTGTTCTCGGGCTAAGCTCTGTGGAGACGGGCCTGCTATTATAACCTTCAGTTCTTGTTGGTTCTAAAGCCGCCGAGACATTCCGTGGCCACTGTTGTCGCATCCAATATTTTCAAACGTTTCGCGATTCTTCACTGCCTGCCTAACTTTCATACGTCTGAGCAATTTTAGGACAGCAGCATACATACATAAATGTATTGATGTTAATATTTAGGCTGATGTCATTTGGGAATTATTTTAATAGGAACGGCCCTAAAATAGAACAATGGGGAACGTCTAACGTTGCATACACTTCAACAGATGTATCCACGGTACTGAGCATATAAGGTAGATAAGACCTGAGAAAATAGGTAAAATTTAGTGTCAAGCCATAGAAAAACAATTTTTCTAGTAACAGACCACGATCAAGATTTTGACAGGTCGTATACCTGTCAATCTGACCTACCCTATCTAAGATTTCTGATATGTATCTACTGACTGATTCATACCCGTTTTGTTACTATTACTCTACCTGCTTGTGAAACCATGTTGGTTTTAAGAAATTAATTTGAGAAAACAAGTTCAGATAATTTACTAAAACTAAATAGGTTTGCTACAGGCTTGTACTTCTCAATATGAATTTTGCTCTCTTCTTAAAATTTGAACAAATTTTAGACTGTTTTCATATGAAGTACGAATAATAGTAAACCAACTAAATTTAAATTAATATGACTCTTAATGAAAACATATGTTTTTTTTTAATTTTAAATGCTACCTATTAAAAAATTCAATAGAAATCTAATATAAAATGTGACGGTTATTGTGAATACCGACTGATTTAATCATATTCGCGATATCAAATTCAAAACCTGAGTGAAATGTATGGAGAATGAAGACCGAATTTCAGAGATCCAATGATTTGTTACCGCGTCCCCATGATATGTGGTGTATACGGCTATACATACACATAAATTTTGGTCAGAAAGGTAATATACTACACTGTCTACTCTAGCACGTCATTGAAATAAATTTGTCAAACAGACGCTGGGATGAATTCGCAAAAATAGTTTCCATAAATCTGCATGAAGACAAGGAGATTGCCCTGTATAAGATATTGTCTTACCATGGTTCAGCATAATATAGAGAAACCCTTCTGTCACCAAACATCAATAATGAATGACTTACTGGATGTTTTAATACCACTATAAATATTTTAGTCACCTCAAAAAATTGAGATAACTTCTTTAGTGGAAAATAAAGTAGATAAAGCAAAGTGCAACAAAAATTTTTATTGCCAATTTTTTCTCTTATTTTTTCGGCAACGCATATTATCGAGACCGAGCGAACAAGAGACCTTCTTTTCTCTTTCGTAGAAATGAATCTTTTATTAGCAGTTCAACGACAATTCTTTTTAACCCTCTAACTAAAATCCCTCAATTACACCCCAACATGCACATCCAAATGCGAATGAAGGAAGTACAACTTGTAGTTCATCAAACATCCAAGATCTTGGAAGTCTTTTATCATTTTTGATACAATTTCTTCGTATTTAGGACTTGTTGTTTCCTAAAAAATTTGTCGCTACAGCTTTGAAACTAGTCCAAGCACTCTTCTCAACGCTACTCATTGTAGTGATGAATCATCCTTGAACAATGCCTGAATCTGAGGTCCTTTCAATTTGGATTGGTTTCCTGAAAATCTTGAGATTATAGCGAAGAACAAGGCAAAGGATTTCATTAGGATATGAATGTTATAAAACAGCGATATCAAGAAAGATGGGATGAAAACATGATGGCTGATTTTTGTTGGTTGTTAAAAAGAGAAACGAAAAATGGAGGGACTAAACGAAAGCGTAACCCTTTGCATAGATCCTTTGAAGAAAAGAAAACACGTTATAGCAACAAAAATAAGAATGATTTGTAGATATAGTTTTCTTTTGTTTAGAAACTGAGAATATTCTACAAGTTTTATTGCATTCTCAATCTTCTAGGCTGTTATCGTTATCTCCCAGTACAAAAAGTAGATGGATAGATGAGTGGATAAGTGGGTTTTATAGGTGGTACAGGTGAATGAATAAATATGCGTATTTATGCATGAACGACTGGATAGAAAGATGTATGAATTCATAAATGGGTGGGTGGATAAACAGATGGATCCAGAACTCTAAAACGCGAATTATGCCATGAACATGGCGTTTTGATCTATATTCTGATTTTGAATGAAATTGAACCAGCGTGTATGACTGTATGATGATAAATTGGAATTAAACCAGTGAAAAATGATACGTCTAGTGAGCTGGTAGAATAATTTGACTTGTTATAACTTTCGTCGATCGTAAATGACGTTTTTTGTGAATTTTGACCTGTTTTTTGAATTTTACCGAAAACTCAGACCCGTTGGGCCAAATCCGAAGGCAGATTCGTATGCAACGTAAAAAAATACATGGGTCTGAATATCAGATCCGATCCTTTTTTGTGGGGCTGTGATTATCGTCCTGTAACAATTTTACTAAGCGTGTTTAGGACCCATATCCATGAGAAACTCTTTATCTCTCTCTCTCTCTCTATCTATCTGTTTCAGTTTGGTATCACAATTTAGAAACACCCAGTACATGTAAAAACAGTGAGAATGAGCTTACACAGCTATGCGCATTAAATATATTACTGCAACTAATTTTTTAACTTGCTGAATTTGCTATCTATATATTGAACTAATATACACAAAACAATTCAAACAGCCAGATACACAAATTCTCATAGTTAAATTCTGTAATGAACAAATATGCAATATTCAATTAAACTGTTCATACTCGAACGTTTATTTACAATGAAATTTATTTTTGCCCCGAACTTCCTGCGAGTTATACTTGTTAAATTCGCCAGAGTAATCCAAAGACTTGTAATTGTATTCTGGCTGAACCGTTTTAATTATATCATAGAGCAAATATTTAAATTAATTCAATGTTTATTCATTATGTTGGAAACTTTCCGGGAAAATACATAACTCCACAATTATCGAGGAAACTCACCTAAGGTGGCGCAAAACTTTAAAACATAAATTTCTGAATTAAATCAAGGGCGAGGTGTCAAACTATAAATAGCTCTCGTTAATTCAGTGCACATTATCACAAGAGTAAATGAATATAAAAATGTCAGTAGAGTAAAACCTCTTAAAGAAAATACCTTACCGCTCCTAAATCTTAAGACGTATATTTAAACCTACGTCTTGAATTCTTCTGCCCCCAGAAAATTCTTTTACATTCCTTGGGTAGGCCTAAAAAAGTGCCAGATTCAATTATACGAGAACGGATTACGGCTTAATCTCCTTAACCGATACATTTTACTTTTTTGCGGTATATAAGCAAATCCTTTGAAGACCCCGGCGAGTTTTTTTTGTATAAAGCCATTACTAATAATAGGATACAGGGGGCAGGTAGGTTAGAGTGAGAAATAACCTGTTAAGACTGGAATACAACTTTCGTAACAATAAAGAAAAAAATAATAGGTATGAATAATACTTACGAAAGTTGATTAATTGTCGATTTTTGACTTTTGTTGATGATTGTATGTTTTATAAAGAATGACAAAAAATGTGTGTATACAGGGTGTCCCATAAGCACAGTGATCAAAGAGGTACTGCGACATTCTTTGGCTCAAAAGAAGACGATCGTACCTAACTTCCATTAAAAAAGAATGTCTGGCTCCTCTGCTATTGATTGTCAAAGTTCTTGAAAAAAAATATGTTTTTGTAATATCTGGAGAATGTTACAATGGATTTTAATTAAATTTACTGTGGACTTGTTCCTAAGTAAAACTCATGTTTTAATGAAGCAACCGCGTCCATCCGCCTTGGGCTAGTGGTAAATTCTTCAGTGTCTCGGTACGAGAATTATCAGAATTTTTTATTTGGTCGCTAGAATCAATTCATTTTTGTTATTGACGCACTAGTCCGTTTTCGAGATTTTCGTGTTCTTCATAGTTTTTACGCATCAATAAAAAATGAATTGATTCCAATAACCAAATAAAAGTTCTGGTAGGTAATTGAGTTTAAAAAATTGTTTGGGTTTTGTATTTTTTAAATACGTTTACACTGTAAAAAAAAATTACACTCAATTTTACTGAATAATGTATTCATTTCTGTCCACACCCGATTGAGCGAAATTTTCTGTCTATTAGTATGTGTACAATTAAAATTTGATGAACTATTGCAACAAAAGTGAATGAATTTTACTCACATCCGAGTGTTTGCTAACTATCAAGTGATCAGCTTGCAACCTGAAAGTTTGAAGCATTTTCTATCTAGTTTTATTAAATATTCATCAAATCTAAAGTTGACTATGAATTAGCTAAATGAAAAACAGATTTAACAAACAAATAAATTTAACTAGTATAATTTGACAGAATTAACACTAAACCTTTGTCGATGGTAGCGGATCAATTTGCAACAGTACTCCTTCATATCCCATACAACAGGAACTTACTCAAAAAGAAGCAATACTATGGTTACTGCTCAATCTTCTAGTGTCCGAAGAATGCCCTCATACTTAATGTAGATGTCATGAGAGAGGGGAGAACTTTACATAATTTTGGTTTGTACCGGTAGTATATCTTACCAGTGCCAGCTTTAAAACATGCCAATTATGAGGCAAGACTTAAATTTAGTCGTTGGTTATTGAGAAATCGAAGGCTTTCTTGGGACATATTCTTCAGTGATGACCTTCATCGGAAACGACATCAATAACACCCCAAAATTTACAATATTGGGCACTTGAAAACGAGAAATTAGGGAAGCTCATTTCTAAGAAAGATTTTCACTGAATGTATTATTTACCAGAGGCTGGTAAATTATACTTAACTGTTGCGTGGTGTATAACATTTTATCTGCTCCAACTCGAAAGTGCGCTACGAACGAGCATATAGAAATTTCAAATATTGGTGCCAGAACAAAAATACTGGTGTTTCTGAAATGTTACTGCTAGAATATTTCATGGAGAAGTCAAGAACTTTAAAGTCACCGGCGAGTTTGTGGAGTGAATACTCAATAATTACCAGTCGGCAACAATACCCTTTCTATGATTCCTAATAAGATAGCGCCGTTTTTGAAACTAGAACATCCTGAAACATATACAGGTCATTCACTCCGAAGAACATCGGCAACGTTACTGGCTAATACAGAAGTTGATGTATTAGCAATCAAGAAACATGCTGGGTGGAAATCAGCCACAATTGCGAAAAGTAATGTTGCTGACAGTTTAATTAACAAAAATGAAATAACCAACAGAATTCTTTACAATGACACTTAAAAAGGTTCTAGTAGTAGGTACGTCGTATCATGCTGTTGATCCATTAAATCAATCAAATAATATTGAGCATCCAGTGACTGAAATGGAGCGGTCAAATCATTTTGAGGAAAATGTGACAATTACTAAACGCGAGGGGAATAATCATCCTTATTTTATAAATGTTACTAGATGTAATAACTGTAAAATTACTATAATATAGGTGGAAGTAGATAAATTATATGATCTGCTGCATTGGAAGAGGTACTGCACTCTCTTGGATAAAATGGTCGCCAAGTCAAAATTGCTTGGATTATTTTGTGTGGAACAGATTCAAAAGATTTATGTAGAAAATCCCGAAAACAGAGAACTGCTTATAGCTAGGATTATGAATGTTGTATNTATTGAGAAATCGAAGGCTTTCTTGGGACATATTCTTCAGTGATGACCTTCATCGGAAACGACATCAATAACACCCCAAAATTTACAATATTGGGTACTTGAAAACGAGAAATTAGAGAAGCTCATTTCTAAGATAAATTTTCACTGAATGTGGTATTATTGATGACCTCTCATGTGGCATTTATAATAGACAATTCAGCAACCCTTCATAATTTGAGTATCTAAGAAAATGACCTTCCAACATTGCTGCATGAAATTATTCTTAATATAAGACAATGGTATATATAACTTCACTTTGGTAGACAAGCAACATATTTTCTTAATCAAATAGATATTTACACCATAAAGGAGGTAAGTATTATTTACCAGAGACTGGTAAATTATACTTAACTGTTGCCTGGTGTATAACATTTTATCTGTTCCCACTCGAAAGTGCGCTACGAACGAACATATAGAAATTTGAAATATTGGTGCCAGAACAAAAATACTGGTGTTTCTGAAATGTTACTGCTAGCATATTTCATGGAGAAGTCAATAACTTTAAAGTCACCGGCAAGTTTGTGAAGTGAATACTCAATGATTAAGTGAACTATTTTCATAGACGAGAACGTGGATAAGTGTACCAAAATACCCCAAGCTGAAACGTAAGAATGACGACTATAAACCTAAAAAGTAAAACGTTTTTACAAGAGAATAAGTCAACAGTTTTCTCGTTCAGGCACCCGATAACACATATTTGCTAATGAAGGTAGTGACGGTCTTAGGCATTGCAGGAACATGCCGGTCTGATGAGTTATGCAAACTTACTTTGGACGTCAATTTAAAAAATTTCGGTGACATTACTGTAGTTACAATTCCAGATTCCAAAAATGGTATGTCACGTACGCTTACAATTACTTCTAGTCTGAGTTCTGCTTCTCACTTAGGAATTCTCAAGATAGATATCAAAATTAGATTGGAAATTAAAACCGAAATTTCACGATTTTTTATGCGCTCTCAAGCAGGTAGATGTTACAACCAACCAGTCGGCAACATTCCCTTTCTATGATTCCTAATAAGATTGCACAGTTTTTGAAACTAAAATATCCTGAAACATATACAGGCCATTCATTCCGAAGAACATCGGCAACGTTACTGGCTAATACAGGAGTTGATGTATTAGCAATCAAGAAACATGTTGGGTGCCACAATTGCAGAAAGTAATGTTGCTGACAGTTTAAGTAACAAAAATGAAATAACCAACAGAATTCTTTACAATGACACTTCAACAGGTTCTAGTAGTAGGTACGTCGCATCATGATGTTTTAATGGATCAATCAAATAATATTGAGCAATAATTATTTTATAAATGTTACTAAATGTAATAATTGTATAATTACTATAAACATTCATTCATAATAATTAATAACATGTAATGTTCATCAAATATTTATATTTATTTGTTCATAAAATATGCATTTAAAACTCGAAATCGCTTTTTCCCCTAGGGAGGTAAGTTACCTCACTTACCTCCCATTGACCATAGCAACTTCCACTTCTACGATAAAATCCTCTTACTCATTAAAAACTATTATTAATAGTCTATTTACTATAGTGGAAGAGATACTGCAGTCTTGGATAAAATGGTCGCCAAGTCAAAATTCCTTAGATTATTTTGTGTGGAACAGATTCATGATTTATGTAGAAAATCCCGAAAACAGAGAACTGTTTATAGCTAGGATTATGAATGTTGCATATAACAATAAAATATCCGTTGTAAACTTGAGACTATCAAAAGAGTTTTGAGGAGAACTGAAACGTTTTTATAGGAATTGAATGGACATTTTCAGCAATAGGGTTGTCCGCTATAAAAACAATTGTTGTTGAGTCAAAGATTTTATATAAAAGAACCTGCCTGTATAGCCAAATTTTAAATATATGACANCCATTTCACGTGTAGTATCTTCAGCTTTCGATTTTCCCATTGTTAATGAATCACCCTGTATATCAAATTAATAGTAGAAATCATTTATGAATTTTTACGTTACTTAAAAACTAGTCTGACGTCATAAGGGGCAATTGAACAAGAAGCTAGTAGCGATCCTATTGCATAATTTTGAAGAAGAAAATATGTCAAAATTGTCCATCAAATCCTGCTGCCCTGTTTCCTGTTTTTTAAACAAAAGTGACACTTGTGACAACAGTCTATCAATTAAGAGTATTTGTAATAGTTATTATTAATTTCCTGATTGTAATGGATTCAACAAAATTTAAGTGGTGTTTTGTTCCACATTCCACATAGCCAATTACATTATCTCCATAAGACTCCCGAACTGCACTATAAATTTCCATAAATAAATAGGTATTTTATATAAATAAACACAATAAAATCATTCATTAAATATGTTGATCCTTACCTGACTGCTTTTATACCTCTGATTTCGTCAATATTAAAACGTTCGTCTCCTTCTAAAAATACAATTCATGATCATAAAAATATCAATTTTCGGTAAAATTTGCGAATAGCTTTCACAAATCCCGATTCATACATTCTGTTTTAATTATAGGGAAGATATTAAATGATTATTACTAAATCATAATTTTACTTAATAAAGGAATTTGAAGATTAAGGAAAATAACTCGTAGACTTGAAAATCTTTTATACGACAGGGTCACTGACAGACTGACACTACTGACAGTGTTGACAGAGCGTCGTCTTCCAATTTTTTTCCTTTACGCAGTCATTTACACATAATTTCACTACAAGGTGCCCCCTTATGACGTCACAGCCGTTTTGAAATTTTTTAAATAATTAAATATTTTAAAACTGTTCTGATGCATTTCTCAATCTTTAATTGTGTATACACACTAGCTAGTATGTGTAGAATTATATTATCTACTTTTTGAAATTTGGTCAACAACCCTATTACTATAATAAAGTAATTAAACAACTTCTTTTTACTTGACCTTTGAGACTTTACCTTTTCAGTTTACCAACACGTTGCGTTTACATTTAGTAACATGTTTCAATATTTGGAACAAATTAGCTTTTCCTTCGTGAAAAATTAAACTGCCGAGGGTTTTGGTGAAGAATAGGTGACGGGAACGCAGCGTGCATCACGTTACAAATTCGCTGTAAAAAGGAAAAGGACCATTTAATTAAGCTTCCTTTTAGCCGCGCCGAATAAGTGTACATGTTGGAAATAGCAGATGTCTGCTTGTAAATTTATTGACAATCAACTGAGAGTGCGAATTCTTTTGATATTTCAGCGCTGGGGATGCACGTTCCGATCCCTGGAGCTCCTGAAATACCAATATAGCCCGATTTCAGTTTTTACGTCTCCCTCTAGCTCGCTAGTTGTGTATTCGAATCCTTTTTTCCGGCCGACACAATTGCCGGCGTAATTTTCAGGAAAAGTTACAGTGTCAGCGTTTCGCTCCATATCGGCCGGGCAGGGCTTGTAATTCATCGCGCATTTATTTATTGGCGATAAGGGTTCGTCAGGGCCTTTGTAAGGGATGAATGTAGGTTTTTATGAAAATTTTAATTTCGGTACGTCAGCAGGGGACTCCGCAATATGCCTCTTAAATTCCGAAGCCTTCCGCTGAACAGGACAATGTGACAAATTGTATGCATTCAACCCCGTCAAATACGTCAAAAGTAAAGTAGGAGGTTATTTCAGAAATGTACAGTCATTCACATAACATTCTACTACCCCCCCTTCTTTCTATCTAAGAAAAAATTGTGGAAACCAAAGTGTTAGTAATTACTTTTTGTGTATACAATGTGTCCCAATTTTCATGGAGCCACCCTTATATCTCGCTCACTTGATATAAATAAAAATGTTTGCCTTATTAAAAAAATATATTATTTTGTTGTAGAATCATTTCATACCAGTACAATACATTATTTCGAACAAAAAATAAAGAATTTTTTTTTTTCATTTTAGAGCCCGTTTTGCAGATACAAATTATTATAAGTTGAAAAAAATTGTTTTTCGACGGTCCATATCTCAAACACCTTTGAACCCACAACGGTGTAATCTTGTATAATTGGGTTTCTAAAGATACCTACTATACAGGGTGATTCTTTAATATTGCGAAAAATTTCAGGGACAGGTTCTTTAGATAAAAATAAGAAAAAAAAGTTCCTATTAGCATGTGTCCAGAAACGCTTCGTTTCCTAGATACAGGGCGTTCATTTTTTGTAATCTACTATTAATACTTGTTATTTCAAAAGTCCTTTAACCGATTTATTTGAAAATTGACTGGTTTATGTTTAATAATAGGAGCCATTTTTTTGTATCATTAATAACATAATACAAAATACAAAATGCAAAATAACATAATACAAAATGTTACAAAATAATAATTTTAATAACTTTTGCTCTGCACTTATTTATTCCAGGTATTAATGCACAGTGAGGCAAGAATTATTAGAATGAAAAAATTAAATTGGTGGAATTAATGAAAACCAGCGAAGAAGTAAAGTTATAAAAGTTGTTGAAAATGACCACCAATTGCACTACATGCTTCGATCCTGCGACGTATTGATTGACGAACACGTTCAAAATTGCCTGGGGTGTGCCGAATTGTTACACACTCTGTAACAATACGATTTCTCAATTCCTCGACATTTTCAATTGGAGTGGAATAAACCAGATGTTTGAGGTGACCCCAGAGAAAAAAATCCAATGGATTTAGGTCAGGAGACCGCGGAGGCCAGGGTTGTGGGCCTCCTCGACCTATCCAACGATTTGGGTACACTGCATCCAAATATTGTCGCGCAATTAAACTAAAATGTGCTGGAGCGCCATCGTGCATTAAATACATTTGGAGTCTTAAGTGATACGGGACGTCTTCCAGTAGTATCCGCAACTCCTCTTCAAGAAAATTACGATAAGCTTCTCCAGTTGCCTCCTTGGTAAAAAGAATGGGCCAATCAAGTGGTCTCCAACAATTTCGACCCATATATTTACTGAAAATTTATGTTGATGGCGGCTTTCAATTATTGCATGTGGATTCTCATCTGCCCATATGTGATTATTATGAAAGTTCATTATGACTTCTTTGGAGAAATTAGCCCTCATCGGTGATAAGTATTTCTGCCAAAAACTGAGGATTTTGTCCAATTTTTTCTTGAATCCATCGGCAAAAAGCCACCCTTCGAGAAAAATCGTCTGGTAAAAGCGCCTGTACTCTTTGGATGTGATATGGATACAAAAGCTGATTTTTCAGTATCTTAAAGACTATTGACAGACTAATATTTAGATTTGCGGTAATCTTTCTTGTACTTGTTGTAGGACTTTCTTCGATTTCGTGGAGCACTTCTTCCATTTGTGGAGTTGAAACTGTACGAGGTCGCCTGTTTTCAGCAGTCATTTTTTTAAAGCTTCCTATTTCATTGAGACGGAGATGGAGACAAGCAAACATTGTATGATGCGGAATTGCACGATTAGGGTATCTTTCCTCATAAATATGCCTAGCCCTTAACGAATTACCGTCGGCAAGACCTAAAACAAAATGCATATCGCACAGTTCATTATTTGTGTAATTCATTCTTTGAAGAGAAATATCAGTTTTAAAACACGAAACACTCCTACACTCACAATGTGACAAACAGTAATCAAGTATTGACAAAAAACAATGATTGACAGTTGGTGGGCATTCCAATTTCCAAGGCAACTGGGGCTATTTTGTTTGAACACGATAAGATAATTTAATCAGACATCTATCAAGACAGATACCCTAATCGTATAGTTAAAGGACTTTTGAAATAACAAGTATTAAAAGTAGATTACAAAAAAAATAAATTAACGCCCTGTATCTCGGAAACGAAGCGTGTCCGGACACATGCCAATGGGAACTTTTTTCTTATTTTTATCTAAAGAACCTGTCCCTGAAATTTTTCGCAATATTAAAGAATCGCCCTGTATATAGATATCTATATCTATATGTAGTTTTTTTCTAAAAAAATCGTTAATACTTTTTTTAATCGACCCACTTTTTCCTTCTCAGAATCGAACACCACTGACTACAATCAAATATGGTTACGTCTAAAGACTCACTTTAAGGTATATGGGGTGTTAGAAGTTTGATAGCCTTAATTTTAACAGAGGATAGAATACATTAAAATAATCAAAATAACCTTATATGCCATGGGTCCTAAACTCAACCATTTCCGAGAAAAAAATTATCAAAATCTCCAACTTGATGTACAAAATTTCGATTAATTAAGGAATATTGACATAACTGTGTGCATGGAATATCATAAAATACAATGTTTATCACTATTTTGACCTTCTTTATGCTTAATTCTCAAAAATAATTAGCGTTGTAATAAATTTAAAATTCTTTAAAATTTATATCGAGCAAAGTGACAACAGCGCGACAACACAAGGTACTAAGCTGTCAAGCAACATGCAATTCAGTTGGTATCTGGAATTGGACCGTGTCTGAGTGTTTTTGCGTACACTATTTCATTTTCTTGAGGTGTTTCCCAGCGAGTGCGCGAAAATTGCATTCGAAGGTGTTGTGCGTGTATCGAAAATGTATCGAAATCGAAAATACGTTGTAGTTTGTTTTGTACTTGTGCGTTTAAAAATTACTGAATTTTGCTTTTTGGTAATTATCTAAATTATTTTTAATACGTATGATTATTTGAATGAGTGAATCTTTGGGTACTTTAATTATATCCTTTTCGAATTCATAATTTGATTAAAACTTAAATTCCTGTTTTTAGAGATTCATAATTACCAAAATTCGAGCTAAAAGCACAACACTATCTTCGTTCTATAAAATCGATACATTCTATTTTATTTATTTGAAAACTAGAAAACAATTGTCTTGAAATTTACTAAATGCTTCACAATAGTAGTTGTTTACAGTTCTTCCATAGGACAAGTCTGCTGCGTGCACACGTGGTATGCACCAGTTGTGTAGCGTTAAGCTAAGCGCTGTTGTCACGTTGTGATGAAACTCCCCAATATTAATACTCGCTGTATTTTGAAAACTGTTAATCTTACGCCCCTGTAATATCCAACTTTTTGTTCATTTATGATTACTCTATCTCATGCTGAAGTAATGGCAGTCAAACTTCTTACACCCTGTATATTCACTTCAGGAAAGTTTTAAAATATGCGAACATCAAGTGAGCGAGATATCAGGGTGGCTCCATGAAAAGTGGGACACATTGTATGAAAAACAATAGACTGTTGCATTCCGAAGATATAAATCAAACTGTTATTTTTTACGTTTTTAACAGCCTTTATATTTGTCGTTTTTTGGATTCTTCTCTTTTTTCTGATCGCAATGCATGTCATATATTTGCTCTAATAATTTGCATAATATTTTGTTTTATTTTTACTGATCCAGTACATAGTCAAGATTTCCATGGAACCACTGCTAGGGTATGCTTTCCATTGTTAAATTTACAAATTCTCTAATAAGAAAAAATATCTTCCTTAAAATGCTCTCTTCCTGTTCTTAACAAAGAATATTCCAGGCTATTTTTTTGTAATGTCCTGTTGGCAATCTCATCAATAGTACTGACTTCGTTCAATATTTTCTCCCATAGGCCATGTAAATTATTAGACCTTTCTTTGTTTACTTTCTCTCCCATAGAAAAAAAGTACATGGAGTTCAAATTAGGACACACTGCGAGTCACGATATTATTCCTTCGTCAGAAAAATTTATTTAAAAAAAATGACCTTTGTATAGAAGATAATGATGATATTAATAAAACATCTTTCTTACAATTCTTTTGTTAACAAAATATTTATTGGCCTATTTAGTAAATTTAATAACGGAAAAGCATAAATAAACACTAATTCCATGACAATCTTGACTTTATTCTTAATGCATGGTAAATAACCAATATATTACCTACTGCAATTAGAAAAACCATGGGATTCCAAAAAGCGACAATTATACAGGCTGTTCAATATAAAAAACAAATGCTTATTATTAATGTAGTCTATCATTGAGGGGAGACCCACATTAGGAGGTTCAAAAAATTGGATTTTTTATTGTATAAATTGTTAGTATAATTATTCAAGAATACGCTGCCAAAATTTCAAAACGAAATACCTATTCGTTCCGATTTTATAAGCCTAAAACCGAAGCAGTGAATATTATTGATAACTTTCTCAAATTTCTGGTTTTCGGAAATATTCAAACGCGTTTTCCTCGAAACAACATTTTTTTGCTTCATTGGAACTCTAGCTCAAAAATTTTGAATCGATCGTTATGAAAACTGAATGTGTGTTTCTTTATAAAATTACAAAGAAAATGGTGAATAATGGATACATTTTTCTCAAATACGTGTCAAAACTTCAATTTTCATAATTTTTACCTTAGAAAACATATTAGTAATGCAGGAAAATTACCATGTTGCTTTCAGATCAAAATTGCGACCTCCACATTTCCCGTGAACAGCCAACTCGGACGACGACCTTTGGTGAACAGCAGCCATAACTTCGGCATTTTTAACACAAATGATTTGAAAAAAATTGTAAATGTAGTTCAGAATATTGATAAAATAATGTCAAGGTTTCACCAAATTCCAATCAATTTGTCCCACTCAAAAATTCATGAGGAACGCCTGAAAATTAGCCTCCTAATGTGGTTTCCCCCCCATGAAAAGCCCTCTCCAACTTATTAGTACCCTGTATAAAAATTCAATGTTCGGAATTCGAGTAAATTCAAATAGTCGAATGTTGTTTAAAAATTGAGGGGGGATTAGCCTAAGCTATATTTTTTTCAACATTCAAATAAAAATATACGAAAGTAACACATATTCGTTCTTGCAATCGGTTGACATGAAATGAAAATTTATTACTAATTCCCTTTTATCATTTTAGCTCACCGAAATTCGTCCAACTGCACTGTTCATATTGTCTGTTCCGTAAATTCTCGACGACCATTGTGCGCTTCATAACAGTTACACACAAATAAACTTCATTAGAGCCAATATTAATTCACATTTAATTTAAACAATTCGAAACTACTTGACTAACTCCGCGGGTTTTGTAAACTCAATAATAGGATATCATTAGAAAAGTTACACCATTTCATCGAACAAAGGGAATGTGGACTTTAACTTTCCGCAATGTAATTTCATTGATGTTAAATATGAGCAGATAAAAGGCATTGAAGTAGCGCAAAACTGGCTTGGTTTTAGTGTGAAAGTTCAGTACGTAGTCTGGTATAATCGTACAATAAATTGTCAACTTTTTCTAATGCAAGTATTGTTTTGTTATTAGATTCATGAAAAACAGTTCATTGCATGAGAGTATAAAACTAAACAAAAAATGCTAATATAAGACTGCCAACGGTAGGGTAAACAATAATATACAGGGTGTGGCGTGTATAATCTATAAAAATTTAACTACAGCTTCCTAACGATATTTGTAATAGAAAAGTCTTATACGAAAAAATTCTATTTTTGCGTTTGTTTTTTTTTTTCGTAAATTAAAGTTCTATTATGGATCCAAATATTTTCTCCGGAACGGTCCTGTCCGTGTGCTGTGCGATGAGTTACGTGTGTAGACCAGCTGCGTAACCAAATCGTCGTTGTAAAACAGAAAGATACTTCTCAATTTTTGAGGAATTTTTCAATGCAAAAGTACAACTAAGAAAAATAGATATTTAAAAAACTGACATTTTGTTATTATAATAACTAATAGTAATTACTATCTTAAATGCATTATTGTTATTGCAAGAGTTCGCAAACAAAACCGCATCCGTAAGCATCTGTAGTTACCAACTGCGTGCACTAAACAAACTTCATTAAAATAGGAAACAAAATGAAATAAAACTTACCATTTCTAGAGAAAATGTTGAAATTGATCCCCATTAGTGCGGATACAGGCATGGCACCGACGCATCCAATTTTGGCGAATATTTTTCCAAATTCCAGGTATTCCCCTAATTGTGTCAGCAGCTTCAAGTATTCGGTTTCGCAATTCTTCCACTGTAGCAGTTGGAGTATTGTAAATCAATAACTTCTAGTGACTCCAAAGATAAAAGTCCATTGGAGTTAGATCGGGTGACCGAGATGGTCATGGCACAGGACCAAAGCGTTCAATCCATCGCTGAGGAAACATTTCATTCAAAGATATCATTACTTCTCGAGTACTGCGAGAAGGAGCCCCATCTTGAAGATAAAACATGCGTGCCCGAAATTGCTATGCTACATTGTCCAATCATTCAGGCAACCGGTTCTCCAAAAAGTTAGCATATGTTGATCCATTTAGTCGACCTTCACATAAATAGGGACCCACAAGTACATCGCCTATTATGCCAGCTCAAACATTTACCGAGAACCGATGTTGAAAATGAGTTTCCCTAATCGCGTGAGGATTTTCATCGGCCCCTATGTGCATTTTATGGAAATTCACTTTATCACGGGTAAATGTCGCCTCATCTGTTACACAAATACAAGCAGGAAAGTCTACTTGATTGGCACATTGTCGTAAAAACTATCTGCAAAAACGCATTCGTTGATCACAATCCTGGGGTAAAATCTGTTGAACTCGTTGCAGATGATAGGGGTGTAACAGCTAGCGCCTTAAGATGCGATGTACGGTACGAGATGAGGTTCCTACTTGCTGTGCGAGTCGGCGACTACTAATTGTGGGGTCTTCGTCAAGATTTTCCAACACTGCATCTTTAATATTAAGGTTTACTTACTGACCACGTCCTTGTCCTCGAGGAATAACACTTCCCCTATTTCGCAGCCGCTAAACGCACTGTAGAATTGTATTTGCACATGGGGTGTGACGTTGTGGTCATCGTTACCGGTACACCGTAGTCGCCGCGAGCGCATTTTCTCGAGCTGCACCATACACTAATACTAGATGGACACTTTCAGAAATAATAGATGTATTGTTTTCTCGGTTCATTGTAAAACTTGTTTGTGCACTAACTAAAAAATTAAGCAAAGTAAGAAATAAGAATTTCGTTTTTAATGTAATCGGCACGCTATTCTTATTTTTTACTTCTTTATAAAATTAAACTGTCACTATCGTGGAATTACAAAATAAAAACTGTTGTCCGGAATCATTCACTATTTAACACTGATGGGTCTATGAGTGATGCTTAATACTTAATAATTAAGTGAATAATGAATTCAATACAAATACAAAATCAGTTCACTGCACAAACTTTTTTGACAATGTAACCTAACCTTCTTTTAGTATTACTAGTATTAGATTATACCGACTTATATTATAAGGTTGCATCTAGGGGAGGGCGTTTTCAACATTTGTTATAAGGCAAAACAGTATTAGTTATGTAACATTTTGTTAATAGCATAAATGTTATAATCTGCGAATAAAGCATAACAATTTTCTTAGAAATGTTCTGAAGCAATTAATGTCTTTTTGTTGTAGATCATAAATAACTGGATAACGAAGGCTCGCCCGAAAAAAAGTGTGAAGATACACTTTTTGCTCTAAAGGAAACAGGTAATTTAGAAATTGACATACATTCTTTTAAGTCAGTGAAGTAGAAGTATTTAAGAAAAAAGTGGTTCGGCTTCCCCATATCTCTGCACATGGATTACAGTCTTAACCATTGAAACCATCGGATTATAAGGGGTAATCGTACAAATTTGGGATTATTCCCTACTACCGTTTTAAAAATATTTGAACATCCTGTATCTCACCAAGGAAGCATAGGTATAGTTTTTCTCTTATAACCAAATTTTTGATGTGAAAAGTTTTAAGACTAGAAATTCAGGATACAGAAAAATTTCTTAAGATATACTTCAAAGGTGTTTCAAGGTTCGTCCTTATGGTCATAAAAATTGAGGATGAAGTAGAAGTACAATTTTTATTACAAACTTATTTTTTTGTATCGACATCTGCACGAACATTGTGGTATTTTGTTGGATGAGACGAACTTTAAATTGCTGTGCTTTATATTGATGTTGCATGTATTTAATTAGATCCATAATTAATTTTGACTAACTTAATAAAATTATTGTCTTCCACATAAAACTCTGATTTAAGCAGAAGACAGTAATACCGAAACATTTTTAATAATGCGAGGTCTTTTATTTAAACGAAATAACGATAAAAAGTAATGCACATTTTTAAGAGAACTGCTTTTTCTTGTTGCTCCTTGAATAAAGTTTAATATTGCTGTCATTTTTCATTTCCTCTTTCCCATTCGTGATTTCCTCGGTCCATTATTAATTTCGCATTTCCAATTTTAGTGAACGTATTGTATTGGTTTTTATGGGTTTTATAGCAATTTGAAAGCCTGACTGCAGTAATTTTTCAAACAATAATATATACATCATTTTGTGGCTTCATTGGCAACGATGACACTCGCTAAAGACATGCGGCAAAGTAAGGTGCGACGACAGAATTGCTGTCTGCCCAAATAATTCACACATCCTTTTGTTAGGAGGTTATGCGGTACCATTCCTAATCAAACGATACTAGCGGTGTGAGAAGCAATGCATTCCTTCCTCTTTCATATGTTCAAATATGTTTTGGAGGAATCACTTAATTTTCTTTATCTAGTTTGTATGAATTATAAATGTTTCTTAAAAAAGAGACCTCTATGCTACTTTTTTATGGCTATTTGAAACATAAGAAGTTTTACAGTACAAAGAAGAAGAATAAGCCAATAAAGTTCTGTTATCGTTACTACTGTAACAATTTACTGCGGTAGGCACGTGCCTTAAAATTTTTCACCATTGTCTTTCTACTTCGAGTGTCGAATGCAATTAATTCCAAGGCAGTGACGCAGGAGTCTTCTTGGAATTCTATGTCAACAAATATCATGCGTACTGTAGGTATAGTACGTAATAATAAGTACCAGCAAAAGTTAACAAAATAATAACTTCTTATTCATAAGGAAAGCGACAGTAGAAAACAATTAACAGGTCCTAACAATAAGTGTTCCGCAGTTAATATTTCTGGCGATCGGTAGGTAAATACCCGTTTAAAAAACGAAAACGATTTACTGAGGTCACAGGCGCATATCTAAAATAGACGTAAAGTTTTTAATAGATGCTATTTTTAGTAATGGTGGCGAAGCATCAAGTACTTCACATTTTAGTAATCCTACCATCCGCGTCATTTTATGGTAACATGACATACCTGCCTTTAATCTGAAGCTTCGTATCGATCAATTTATTCGATACGTATCTAGTGGCACCCTAATGCTAAAAGCATAAAAAACTATTCTTAACGATCTCTGTGTTTTGGGTAGAAAAGCCTATGTTCATCTTCAGTTAGCATATACCAAAGTCACTAAGGCATCTTAAAAAATAAATTAAAAACATTATTTAGAAATCACCTAACTTTTCAAGGAATCAAAAATGTACTAAAGGAACAGCAAAGCTGTGAATACAACTTTTACTTTCAAAACCGTTACCAACTTTAATATTTAATCAGCAGGAACAACGGTTTCCACTAATTTATTAATTAATCAATTCTACCACCTCTGCGAGCTATATTTTTTTGAAACATTAGTTAATATTTCACCCTGCACAGGAAGTTCGGCCCTGCTCCTAAACCTGGAATATAAAGGACACAAAGGGTAAAATTTTTCGTCTACCCTCGAACGAGACGCTCCTGCACATATATTATTGATTAAGTAATTTATTCAGGAGTAAGTTTACTTTCAAAATTAATTACATCAAATAATAGACTTCCTGATAGTGGTAAACATTGATTGAAGTGTCATCTTTCCACGGCTCGGTGTATAGTGAAATTACGTTCCAGGGGAACCGAGCAGGGTGGATATAATTAATGATCGGATTCAGATGTACGTCTTGTTTAAGCTATCTTCGTATTGAACTACGCCCTTTTCCTCTGCCAGGCCCACCGGGATTTGTAGCTAAGCTAGCTTATTTAGATTTGTTAGCTATCTGGTTAACACTGATACATCAGCAAGATCGGTAAGAGAAAATTTCGTTTCGGTGGAACAAATATAGCTGCCTTGATCATCTCTTGTGTGGTGGATATTATCTCTGGAATACTTTCCACAAGGAACAAGACAAGAATTTTTTATTTAATTTTTCTAGTTTCCAAAATGTAATCCATAGAAATATGGTTCCCCTATAAAATTTCACCCTGTATATTAATTAGTGTATTTCTGCAAATACTTTTTATCAAATTAAGATTACATTCTTACTATCATCGAAATCAACGCTATATTCATAACTATTTCATTGTTTTCCACATTGTTTAATTAACAGTATTATACTTTTTCCTTCACTAAAACAGCCAGGCTTACCCTAGAGCCTGTGTGGAGGAGGGGGCGATATATAATTACACTGTCAGTCACATCTGCGTCCAGAAGAACAGCTCTGTAGGTACGTAAGCCTTGACCACCATTCAGTATGCGAATGGGAGAAACTTGGAAAACCTCATTAGTTTAGGGGACAGCTAAACACCAACTGATATTAATCTCTGACATGAACCCTGCAAACGTTCTTCCGTTCTATCATACTCGCTTTAGTTGTCTACTGACTTCGCAGCTGATCTACCTCTCAACAATTTAATGAAATATGCTTTCGCAGACGCTGGATATTAAATATACATATTATTATCTACTGCATATAACTATTAAAAATGTGCTTTGCTGTGTCGTATACAGGGTGTTCCAGATAGACCTTCAATTAGACGTTTCTGGAAAACTACGCGTACTGGAATTCTGAAAATTTATGTACGGGGGTTCCTCCTAATGTTCTATCGATTGAAAATATTGGCGTTGTCGTGGAACTTCCGGTTCTACCGGAAGTAGACGTCAACTCTCTTATTTCACATGGAATGTACTATTTTTTATTTAATTTACGGATTCTACATCGAATTTTAAGGTAAGTTTCATAACCTTACTTTATCCTTAAACTCAATCGTTTTTAAAATATGTTGACTCTCAAAATTTTTGAAAAATAATTACTTAATCGTTTCTATCTTCTCCAGTTTTTAAGATAGGAAGCTGGAATTTTAGAAGGTCAATACCAAAACGTGTCCAAATATCTGGAATATTCGAAAGTTGGTGCATGTTACACAGGGTGTCTAAAAAATACAGACCAACTGTGTCACATTGAAAGTTTAATAACTCGCTTATTTTAAATAGAACACCCTGTGTTTTATAATGCCAGTAGATGCACCTGTTAATTCTCTTTCCATTGGTATAAGCATTCCCTATACCTAAATCCCACCGATTTTGAGATATTTGAACATAAGTACAGAGACGAATATAATCCGACAGTTAACTGTAGGTTGGCTGTGGAAAAACATTTAAATGTGAGGAAATATTTATCAAACGTCGTTGTCAGCGGTTAGGTAGTCAAGTATAATTTTGAATAAGTACAAATAAGCAGTTTGGAGTTTGAACAACTGTATTTTAATTAGGTTTAACTTTAGAACTTTAGAAGAGGATGCTATATTGAAAATAGGATAATAACTGGTTATTTATTTTACAATAAATGTTCAAAAATAGCGCCATTTACTTCCAGGTATTTTGCAACCCTTTTAATTGTGTTAGTACCAGTAGCTCGAGAAATATACTCATGTTCAAGTAAATTAAAGGCAGCCAATAATATATTTATCATATCTTGCTTTGTAGTTGCTGGTTCCTGATAGACTTTGGTTTTAATGCATCCCCAGATGCAATTATTTAAAGGACTTAAATCAGGTGAGCGGGCCGGCTAACGATGAGGACCATTATTAGCTATTCATCTATCGTCAAAGGTCTGTTCGAGAAGTTCGGCTACTATCCTCGAGTTGTGAGGTGGAGCTCCATCCTGCCGATTCCAAACTTCTGCAGCTTCATCAGGATGTAAATTGTGCATTGCTGGTATTATGGCTTGTTGCAGGATGTTTAAGTATCCAATACCTGTTAAAATTACACGATTGAAATTAGTTGTTTCATCCAGTTTTACTTAACTCATTACGATCACAAAAACAATGAAAAAAACTTGTGCCTATGTGTAGTTTGTAACAGTTAATTAACTGTTACAAACATTGTACCTACTAACTGTTACAACTATTATAGTCAGTCAAAGAAATTGCAATCAAAGCTTAAAGAAAAAAGCATGACACCCAAACGTACTATAAATTATTCAATAATCGAGCAGAATTAAATATCTGTTAGGTTTTCGTCATAAATTTGTATGGCAAAAATCCTGTCGTTCACCGCGCAGAAAACATTAAAACTCCAGGAGTATTGAAAATAACGTTCTCTAGTCATATGAGGATTTTTAGCAGACCAATAGTGACTGTTGTGACAATTGAACATGCCATTTTTCGAAAATTTTGCCTCATCGCACCATATAATTTTTTTTGTGAAATTTTCATCCTCTTGAATCTTCGTTAAAAACCATTTGCAAAACGCTACACGCCGAGGTAAATCGTCAGATTGTAAATGGTGTGTTAACATAAATGAAAATGGTTTCCATTTATGCTTCTTCAGAATTCTGTGAATAGTTCCTATTGATAGACGTGAATTTATTATGCAGTAGAGACTGATAATTAGAGAATTATTGACGCCTGTGGATAAGCGGTGAAAAATACCAATACATTTACTTCATTTTCTTAGTTAAAAATCCAAATGATTTTTTCCATTAGTCTGTTGGGAAGAACAATCAGCCCAACTAAATAATCACCTAGTCATTAATTAATCTGCACAATCTTAAGCGGACTATCACATTGCCCAACGACAAGTATCATTGCGTGTAAAAGAAGTCATATTTATAATTAATTACAATTTTATCGATAAAACTATTGCGATATGCTTCTAAAAACTATCAACTTTTATCTGCTACTGTCAACTTCTGCACCCAATATCAGTGTTTATCCTTTTTGTAAAATTACAAGAGACATTAATATCATCGTCGCCTTTAGATTTACTTTAGGATGTTTATAAATAGGTATATTCTACAAAATATATTTGTAAAATTACTGGCCTCTGTTTAAGTGTAATGTAGACATAATATTACACAAGAAATTATTCAGCAATACGCCAACATACGATATTTATCTCTTTCTAATGACAGTTTAACAGCTCAACGGCTGACGATCGAAGTTTCCGGAGGGAGCGTGTTTGGGGAAACAATAAAATTAACGGAAAACGAATGACAATTTAATCTAGTTCATAGATAGGTAGATAGATAGATACCTAGATATTTATTAGTGTTAGTACACAAGTGTTTACACACGTCAAAAAAAATAATTATAGTAGCAATATAAAATCATTATGAAAAAAAATTATAGTAAAATACATATAAAGCACAGTACACACGCGTATAACAGTGCTGACACGTAACTAGTTCATAATTTAAAAAACAAAGAAAATGGGAATAAAACAATACAAGTACAAGCAATAAATGGTTGTCAAATGTTAAAATAAAATGTTTGTAAGAGGATAACAAAACAAACAAACAGTAAATGGTACATGTTAAAATAAGATTATGAGTAATGTAGTAAGAAAAAAAACTGAAACAATGCAACTGAAGTGTGCGAAGCTACGTCTAAGATAGTCATATTAGGGTAAGATCACTTTTTAAAAATTCTTGCGTAGTATAAAATGCGTTGGTTAATAGAATGTGTTTTATTTTTCTTTTAAATAAAGTAGGGTTGAGATGACGTACTGGAACTGGTAATGCATTAAAAAACTGGATGCCCAGATATGATGTGCCATTACGTGTTTTACTTAAGCGATGAAAGTTTAAGTTTATGTCATTTTTGTTTCTAGTATTATGAAGGTGGATTTGGCTACGGACAGTAAACGACTCTTCATTTTCTTTTACGTACAAAAGGCACTGGAGTATGTAAGTACATGGTAATGTTAAAATACCAAGTTTCTTAAACTGTGCTCTGCAGTCATCTCTGAATTTTAAACCCGAGATTATGCGAATGGCTTTTCTTTGAGTAGCAAAAACGGTATCAGCTGAAGGTGAATGACCCCAAATCAGGATTGCATAGGATATTTGGGAGTGAATAAGGCTATGATAAGCAGTAATTAACGTTTTTTGAGATACTTTGCTAATCAAGTTGCGGATTAAATAAATACCCTTAGAGATCTTATTGCAGAGGTAGTGGGCGTGCCTGTCCCATTGCAATTTCGGATCCAAATATATTCCCAGAAATTTTACTGCATCAGGATTGTTTACATCGTCTATTTCACGCAAGCTGAACATCAATTTTTCGGTCTTAGATGCGTTTAGGCATAAGTTATTTGAAGTAAACCAATGTAATGCGTCATTCTCGATTATTGGAATGTCCACCGTCAGATCATCCAAAACATTATTGGCTATGGATAAGTTAGTGTCATCAGCGAAAAGAATCGCGAACACGTCGTTTCTCACAGATTTTGGGAAATCATTTATATACAGTAGGAATAGTAGTGGTCCCAGAACAGAACCTTGAGGTACCCCGTAATTCAAATTTCATATTCTATAATCACAGGCGAGTAGTTGGGCCATTAGACTTGTGTTTTAGCTATTGCTTGTAATTTCCTTTATGTTGCAAGCTTTGATTCCAAACCTTTCAAAGTTCCATATAAACGTTTTTCTCGAATATTATAAACCTTAGGAGCCACGACACATATTTTTTTTTTTTGTTTATTTGGATCTATATGCCACTTATTAAACGCATGACAGTTATACTGCAGACATTGAACACTAACAATTTTTATCTTCAGTAGACGTTTCTTTTAGGTACATACTAATCCCAGTTCCAATTTCTTTTTCCAATTTAGTTATTGTCATGAAAAATGTAGAAAATTGAACATCTCACCGAACTGGATCCTCAGTTTAAACGGTTTCATGTAACCAATTCCCATGCAAAGTGGAGCTCGGAAAGTTCAAAAAGCGGTAATGCAAATTCTAAATTAGCCAACTAAAAAGAGGAGGGATTTACAAGGAGCATTACATGATTTTCGCATACAATTTGCATTTCAGAAATGTTCCACGTTTACCTTCCATCGATGCGACTCTGTAACCATTTGATTTTATTGAACAGATGTAACGGGCTCATACAGTCCTATTCGATGTTACTATCTCCGAATGAATGAATAACATGCTTGTTCATGAAAAGTAAACGCAGTTTTAAATTTTCATAGGGAGACTCGCAGAAATGTCATTTTATTTTCATTAGGTTGAACACAAATGTTCTGTTTCTCAACAAAGCTCAGAAAATTTTGTTAAAGTTAAAACAAAGCTTTCAACTGCATTTGTAGTATTAGGCAGTTAATAAACTTACTGTGTCGCAAATATTAATAAAAAAAAAGATAGTATCACACAAAAGACATAAAATCTTATTTTTTAGTTGCTTGTGTCTCAGAAGCAAGTTCTATTCCTGCAAATAAACTATTTCTTTTGATGAAATAGATTTTTTTTACTTAAATTTAATATACGAGTATACTTGAATGGCGACTTGAACTTAACATGTTTTCCTTCTGACTTTTCACCGTCAAAATTTATTGCCATTATCATTAATTTCAAGGATGTAAACTTTTCGAAACAACACAATCTTCGCAAATTTTCATTTATTTTATTAAAAAAAAAATTGGGACTACAATTTTTTTGTTTCAAAAACCCATTTCCCCGATCTAGCTATATGACTACATTTACAGTTAATTATTGCTAAAACTGATTCACTATAATTATTACCTTTGAAGTTATTCAGATTTTGCCATCTTCTGAAATTCAGTTTTTTTATGTTTCGGATCGATGTTATATTTTATATGGATGACTGAAATATGGGCATTCTGGCAACTTTTAATTGAATTTTTACAAATTAAATGAAAAACTAATCTGGAAGACCATATTGCATGCAAACGTTTTATGGAAATTGATTCCACTGTGCTTGATCTGTCCATAGATAAATCTGCTATTAGTTCTTTTTTTATATTTTTAGCTTTCAACTTTTGTTTATTTATGGTTACTATTTTTTTAGAGTAACTTCAAAATTCAAAGAAATCGAACTTCGATTACTTACTGATGTGATTTAATTTTGATAAGGAATATGAATATGGAAATTTTCTATAATTTTGATAATGAGAATTCAGTTATAATTTTTGTTCAAATTCTATGTTAAAATCAATTTTCACCTTATGTTCCTGCGTTTTGGAATATCCAATGAATGTCCTTATTTATACAAAGTAACTTTTTTGTGTTTTTCCCGATATCTATAAAACTTTTGATTCAAGTTTTTAAATAAACACAAAGTCTTTTCAGTTTATTTTGCAGCTGAATCTGTCGTTTAATTTATTAAATACGTGTATATGTAGTTTTTGCAATGCTTTTAACTTATTATTTTGGGAATTTGGTATCCGTGCCAAAATCTATTGGACTTAACTAGATCCATTATAATTGGTTTTATAATAAAAAATATTTGCCATTGTAGTAAGTTATACATATTTTATTATTAGCTCTATAAAATAGTGTGGAAGCAAATAATAAAATATATCTTCAATTTTGTTATTATGAAATAGAATTTTTTAAATATTTGTATGAATGTGGATCCTAAATTTCCTGATTTTTCAAATATTTTTCTTGTTTAATGTGTTCTGCATATGCAGTAGGAAACACATTTGAAAAGAAACATTTGAAAAAATCGCGTATGTTTCGAAGATTCCGTGTGAAATTCAGCAGACGGCGCGATGCAATCGCTCCGAAAACCCTCACATCTATGTCGGCAGGCACACAAATAAACGCTGTACGCCGACATGATACACAATACACAAAATCGCCGATGTTCTCAAGATTCAGCCGTCGGCTTCGAGCAATCAGGGCAAGATATATCACATATAGAGTTCTCAGGAATAGGGTACCGCTAAACCGAACCACGCAACAGGCAAATTACCGGAATCCACCTAGCACGCGAGTGAACGCGTACCCTAGTCAATTGCTACTTAACCAGGACATAGTGCCTGATCAGAGTATGTACTCGACAAACAGAAGAATTCGCATTTTAAACCGCTGCATTTCTGTTATTATTTCCATAAAAATCCATAAACATGAGCTCAACGGTCTCTCAGCTATACCAAGCTTTCGTACAGGCACTCCATGGAGTCCGTACAGTGCATAAACTTTAGTGTCTAAGAGACTGCGATTTTCAGGCTCTAGGGAACAGATCCGCAAAGTGCTATACAGGCTGAACAAAAAAACTTGAACCATAAACATTTCCAAAGTGCCCAAATTAAAAAAAGCAGGTGTCAGTGCTTCAAAGGCCTTTTAGGCCGCATCAACCATATAAATTAGATTGTGGGCTTTCCATCTGAGCTTTTCGAATTCACGATGGCGGAGGATCGGAAATCTCATTTTCCCTTGTTGACAAGGTCTTACGTCGAGAGGAAATCACATGAGATGCCTGGAAATCGTTTCAAGAGCGAGTAGGCATCTGATGACGTAGCACCGAATGTGAAGGACTCAAGACAGTATGCTTCCTCCAATCCCGTTATGAGGATAAACGACCCGTGATGCTCTGAGAAAAGGGTTATAGGTCATGTTTACCGAGAACTAGCGGAACCGAGCAAAATTCGCGTCCTGGCGCCCAACAGAGGATCGACAATCAACTTATCTGATACCGCGACATAGCGCACAACGTGGGACCTTGTTGCTAGATGAAAACAAGGCCTATTTGATTTCACTGCACTGCTAATACAGTACTTTTTTTTTCATTATTTGTTTGAATTTCTTACCTATCCAAATAAAATATAAACAAGATTAATAATAAGTTTCTTGACAATGATCATACAAATATCTTACAAAAATTAAGAAAACATTAAAATTACACATAACACAATAAATATTAATGTTAAGTTAAGTTCTGCTTCTAAATCTAATATATAAATAATCAATAGCATTTTTGTTGCCATCGAATAACAAGATTGCGGCAAGGCTTTCTCGATGGAAGTGACGAACGAGATGCTTTAGTTTTAGTCGGGTTCAAATAGAGGGTCGCCTGACTCAGGTTGGAACTAATTCGCCTGCGGTTATAGCTTGTAAATGAGATAACGGGACTGTGACTGCATGATTCACGTACCACTATCGGTCTGTCATTTCTTATTAGATTCTGCAACACGGAGGTATTAGTGTTCCAATTACTTTTTTATTTCAACAAATGAAATAAAACGAGATGTACGGTTGCAATACAAAAAAAAAAAGTGAAGATTAAGACGTTTGTGAAATAACGACAAATAACTGAATTGCCAAATTTCAAAGCGATAAATTGTTACAGTAGTTCCGATAACAGAACTTTATTGGCTTATTCTTTTCTTGGAATTCGATCTCAACAAATATCGTACAGATTGTGTTTATTTTCTAGTACGACCTATCAGATGAGAAAAAGAAAATTTACTTATTAAGAACATTAAAAAGTAAAATTGTGTATTTTTTTCTGTATGATATTTCCAGAATCGCTGATTTTCGAAACGTAATTCCCTGCAGAAACCTCTCGGAAACTTTGTATTAGTATTGCGTGAAAAATAAATTATTTAGCTACATTTAGCGACGCCTTCTGTCACAGTCGAGCGGGGTCCACATGGAAATAAAATAAAATTAGGAACGAAATTAGACGGAGGAAAGAAAAGGATCTGATTATCCAGGATTTCAGCAAAACTGTTTCGTTCTTTTGCTGTAAGTGTCGAATCACGGGTTCACGGAACTGTATTAGTGCCAAGTAGTATTTGCCGTTGCTCTTTATTCTCCGCCATGAAGCGACTTTGGCTGTACTTGGCATAGTGTTAGTGTATGCATGTGCAACTCCACGATACATTATTCAGAGTGTAATTCTCTGACGGCGACAAGCAACGAAGAATACAGCATGTGTCTTAATTTACAGGATGAAAGTTTATTAGTATGTGGTATTTTTCACCTCGAGGTTATAATTGTTAACGAAAATATTATATAATACTTAACTTAACTGTTATAAATACAAGGGCAATAAATAATTTTTTTATTTTATAAGCAAGAGTTTACCTAACTCACCTACATGAATAAAATTTGTTATATCTAAAAAACTGTTTTTTTGAAAATATTGATTTAAAAATAAAGCTGAAAATACAATTGTAAGACAAAGTAAGACATCATAGTATATTTGAAGTTATCTTAATCCACTATATAGTAAAGACAAGTTAAATTGGATTTTCTCCAGAACGAATATATCCTTTATGAATAAATATATTTATCTATATATTAAACTTTTATAATACTGTTTAAAATAAACTGTCAAAGTTGACTAGAAGACTGCTCTTTCTTAGATTTAAATTTTATATGTCGCAAGCCAATTGTTCTTTCAATTCAGTCTTTTTATAAAATGCCTAGGCGTTTTATAAATGACTAGGTAAATTATAAAATGATGTGTAAATACAATTTTATTTTCAATTTGACTAAAAATTTTAGGCGTTTTATAAAATCTCAGTATTGTAAACGCATTTTAATTTTCATTTTTTTTTTGTTTTAACTTGAATAATACCCACAAAAAATAAGTTATCCGTTCATGTCTTCTTACGATAATTAACACAGCGCCACAAAAAAAAGTCAACTGGGCCATGACCCCACAGCGTTTTGAGTCTCTAAATTCGCATCTAATTCCAGATTCTCGGAGTGATTAGTATTTTGTCTGTAACATCAACAAACTCATACTCGTAGGTTTCAAACTGACTTGAGTAATGAGTGATTGAAAAAACTTTCAAATTCATGAACTCGTACCATAACCCCATAATCCTGTAGCTTTTTAAGACCATACATCATAACTAATTTTTTCCTAAATTTTGTCCAAATATTTTCGAAATTTTCGTAGTATTTTGAGGTGTCGGACATGTTACCATAAGTAAAATTTACCCATGACCTCGATATTTCTCAGAAAATCCACTATTTTGGTGAAAAGAGACCCAAATATGGGTCAGAACTGATTTTTTCCTAAATTTTGTCCAAATATAAATCATTTTCGTAGTATTTTAAGGTTGTTGAACACGATGCCATTAGTAAAATTTACTTATGACCTCGATATTTCTTAGACAATAACTATTTGGGAGAAAACTGCCCCAAATATGGAGTCAAATTAATTTTTTCCTATATTTTGTCCAAATATATAATTTTCCTAGTATCTTGAGGTGAAATTTGTCTCTAACCTTGATATTTCTCATAAAATCAAAAATTTGTCTTTTTTTACTCACCTGAAAATTAGAAAACTTTTACTAATTCACTAATAAAGTAATAACTTTTAGGTATGTAAAATAATTTCGGAGGAAACTTATAGATTTGAGTGACAACTCCCAAATATGGGTCAAAACTGATAAATATATCATTTTCGTAGAATTTTGAGGCACTGAATACGTACGATACAATTAGTGAAAGGACCCCGCACTTTTCTTATGTAAAAGTGGTTTCAGTTAAATTGGCTGAAATTTTTATATATTACAGCTCTTAACGTGTTGATCAAAAGTCTCCATTGGCACAATATCCTAAAGTTCATAGTGTTCGAGTTACGTTGACTTTAGAGCAATAACTCTGTATTCGAACTGGTAAAAATGTTATTTGAAATTTTTTGTTGTTTGCGTTTGCATTACCCAAGGTGTACCACGTGGAGATTGCAAAATCGGTCCAACACCTCTTTGGGGTGGCTTTTTTACCGTGAGATCCCTTTGCCTCCCACCATCGGACTTTCTTTTTTACCGTGAGTTCCTCTTCCTCATTAATCTTAGTACGTATATTATATTTTCATGGATCCGATATCATCAATTTCTATGTTATTATATCTGTTGACACTATCATTAATATAGTTTAATATTGCGTCACTGGGATAATGTACATTTTGTTGATATCGCGCAAAATTCAAATACCACAACACGCTGGCTACATTAGCACAACAATCTATTGTTCTTGCACCAGTTTTACAAGTGCAATAATATCCGAGAATGGGCTCTTCGTTTTCATCTGGTTCAGTAGCATAAGATACCCACAGCTGATGTTTCACTGCATTCCGGAAACGTGAGTAAATACTGATCCGTAGAAAACCTGGTTCTAGAACATGTTCGTCGAATTGAAATACTTCTGTTCCTTCTATATCAAGCTTATCTTGAATGTAAGGTGGAGCTAAACCAACCTGGTAAACACCAATGGTTATCCTATGTAAATAATCGAGGTCGAATCTAGGAAATTCTCTAGCATGATGTTCATTAAGTTGGTTCCATATAGCATTCCTTCTAAAGAGATTTTCGACTCCAACTCGAGTTTGAACTACTTTCACATCATTAATTCTTTGACGCATTCTCTTGCTAATGGAACAGTAGCATCCTGCATTATTAACAATTCATAAAATCTATTAATTATTGCGCTAGCTACTTTGTAAAAATCTGCGAGATGAAGCATATGAGCTGTCGGAATAATACCAGAAAAGAAACTAAAAATTGATTTAATGTGCCCATTACGCGCCCAATATGCGTGTGTGTGGTAGTGTCAGTCTGACTATACTACGTATTTGTATATGTATTGCACAAGCATGTATGAGTGTTGTGTATGTATATTTAAGTTATACTGTTTTTTACATTGTTTTAATAACACTTTATAATCATATTGCTTTTAATATGTGTAAGTAAGTCTCAACAAATATAATAACAGAAATTGATTATATTAGATCCATGAAAATAAAATACATGCATCTAGACATACTAAGATTAGTGAGAGGCAAGGAGAACTCACGGTAAAAAAAGACACTTCGATGGTGGGAGGCAAGGGGACCTTATAGGAAAAAAGCCACCCCAAAGAGGTGTTGGACCGATTTTGCAACCTCCACGTGGTACACCTTGGGTAATGTAAACGCAAAAAAAAAAATATCAAATAAAATGTTTACCCCTTCGAATACAGAGTTATTGCTCTAAAGTCAACGTAACTCGAAAACTATGAACTTTAGGATATTGTGTCAATGGAGACTTTTGATCGACAGGTTAAGAGCTGTAACATATAAAAATTTCAGCCAATTTAACTGAAACCACTTTTACATAAGAAAAGTGCGGGGTCCTTTACCCTAAATCCAAAATTTGTGCATTTTTGCATATCTAAAAATTAAAAAAATAATTACGTTATTAGTAAATTAGTAAAAATAATTTAATTGCCAAGTATGTAAAAAAAGCACAAATTTTGGATTTTCTGAGAAATGTGGAGGTCAGAGGAAATTTCATTGATGGTATCGTATTCAGCGCTATACAGGGTGTTAGTAAATAAGTGCGACAAATTTCAGGGGGTGATTCTATATGAGAAAATAATGGCAGTTTGCTTATAAACGTATGTCCGCAAATGATTCGTTTTCCGAGATACGGGGTGTCAAAGTTTTTCTTAAAAACCGACGATTTAATTTATTGCTCTGAAACCGGTCGAGATGTGCAAATGAAATTTGGTTGGTTTTAAGAGGCGCATTTTTAGATGTATTTCACAGGATCTAACGACACTTACAGTGTACGATAATTCAATAAAGAAAGAAATCTAAATAAAAAATTTAGATAAATTTGGAACAAATACACTGAAGATGAATTTTGCGAGACAAAACGTCTGAATCTGGATAGGCATGAGGCAGTATAGTATTGGGGGTCATGAAGGCTTGCAAAAAAATTGTCAAATTTCTAGGGTCGTATTTAGAGATATGAAGTTGATGATGGTCCTGGAGAGACGAAATATTACATATAAAAATTGAATATGCCATTCTATAGAGGGCAAAAAGAAGCCATGAGAAAGTGTTCTTCTTGTTTCAATATCCCCTCAAATAAGGTTGAAATTAAACAAAATTTCGTTTTTTTTTTCAAATAATTCGAAAACTAATCATGTTAGCCTTGATTTTTTAGAGGCATAATGTTGGTCCCCTGATTACGCAACTTTGCTCCCGTTTAAGCTACTTCGTACCTCTTACCGTTTCCGAGATCCCTGTAGTGAGAAGCGAATTTGTAATAGCCTGTATTAAAATATGTATTTCTATAAAGCTATATGAGCTTCATTGGGTAAAAGTAAACCAAAAATTTTTTTTACCAAAAAGTAGAGTTGTTTCGAATGAGCACTCCTGTAACAATATCCATTCGCCTAAATGCCAGAGGTGACACATAAGCGTCAAAAACAGAGTGTACCCACCGTTATTTATGGAGTACCTGTTCATGTTCTGAGTGAATTAACAAGTCGAGAGCAATAAATAAAAATCATTTAGCATTATTGCCAGATTTCCCGGATATCCATATTTTACTTGGACCCGCCAACACACTTTTTTTTAAAATATGGACACTCTGCCTCTCCATTAGTCAGGATGAATGTTCTGGTTATTACGGGGGACTATGTGAAATGTCAACTAATTTCGACGTTGAATGGCTGCACCTCCTGATTTGATTTATGTACGTCGGTTCTAGGTCCTCTAACAAGTTTAATCAGCTTAAAAAATATTTGAGCCGAGCTATGCGGTAAGATTTATTTTTTGTCTTTTTAAATACGCTGTTTCAGTGCGGCGGCGGCGGTATGAAAACATCAAAGACGCAGAATATTCGATCCTGACGACGCTTTATACTCGCATTATCGCATTGTATGAAATAAAAATTGCCATTTTAAAACTTTGAACCGTATTTTGCGTAAATTACTCAAAAAGGTTGTTGCATATTGCTAGAAGCCAGTTGCTTTCGATTTATTCCACTGTGTAGTGAAATAATTTTAAATATTAAAAACAGTAACTAGAAAATGACTCACTTTTTGCAGATTATTTATTTATTTATTCAAAAATACACTGCCCATTTCCAATTACAGGGCATATAAAAAAAATACAAAAAGAATTTTAGGTAAGTACATTTGACGCCCTAAAACATTACATAATATTGCAAATATTAATGTTAGATAAATAATTTTTTTAACATACATATATTCCATTATTAGCTATTACATTTTTACTCTGTTTTAAAGATATTAAGAGCTATTTGAAACAAATTCAAAAAACATTTCAACTAGATCTTAATCATTAACAAATGAAGTCAAACAATATTCTTCGATACAGAATTCTTAAATACAGAAGTACAGGGTGATTCACTATATTTTGACCCCTTTAACTATTTTCTTTTAAGAGTTACAAAAAATTGTGAAATACAAAAGTTGCACGATTTTTTATGAAGTTTTCGAAAATGGTAGGTAATAGAAAAATAAATGAAGTCGAAACAAAATGGCAGAGGATGTTAACTTTGTTAATTTAAATGGAACACCCTGTATATTTTTATGTATTTGGATGGAACGTTCCCTGTCGGGCATAGTCCTACAGGGTTTGTTGGGTCCACCTCTAACAATAAGCGAGATAATATTAAAAAATTAAAAGAAGGTTTTTTATTAAGAAAATAAAACATTTTGTAACTGTTAGACTTCTTTCAAGCATTTCTGCCTTTTTTCCAATTACGTAAGGATTTACAGATTTAGTTGTAATATTTTGACATATCGCACATTGATACGGTCCAAAATGCGTATAGGCATTTCGGATTAGTGCTAAATCGCACTAATTAGGCCGTGAGAGGCCTATTTACTCATGGACATTGTTATATGATAGGTCGTGACAGTAACAGATAGTAATATCATGATAACATTGTTATTGATTGACAGTTTGTATTATTATTTAATTAAAATGGAAGTAGAAAATTGCAACATTATTAGGAATTAAAATAGAGTATTGAGAATAACTTACCTGCTCTATTTTAATTAGTATAATATTTCAGTTTTCTATTTCTGTGTAACCTACTTTAATTAAATAATAATACAAACTGTCAAACAATAACAATATTGTCATAAAATTACCTGTCACTGTCACGGCCTACCATAAAACATTGCCCATGAGTAAATAGGTCTCTCACGGAATAATTAGTGAGATTTAGTTAAAATAGACTAGGAGGGACTATATCGGTGTCATCCGATATGTCAAAATATATTACAACTAAATCTAAATCCTTACATAATTGGAAAAAAGACAGAAATGCCTAAAAGAGGTTCTTAATAAAAACCATTCTTTATAGAGGGTGTTCCATATAAATTAACAAAGTTAACAACCGCGGCCATTTTGTTTGGACTTCATTTGTTTTTCTACTATCATTTTCGAAAATTTCATAAAAAATCGTGCAACTTTTGTATTTCACATTTTTTTATAACTCTTAAAACAAAAAAGTTATTGGGTGGTCAAAAATATAGTGAATCATCCTGTACATACCAAGTATTTTGAAATTGTCACATAATCTAATCATTCAAAAAAACATATTGCATTTTTACTGTTCTGTTGCCACCTTTGAAAGAATAATCTTTAATCATATAAAAATCAGCAGGTACAAAGAGATTTTTTGTTTCCACATTTTACTGTTAGAAAAAAGATATTTTAAAAGTTGCAAAAGAGTTGAACATGACTAGGTATATCATAAAGAAACTGTATTTCTAGCTATCAACATTTGTACTTTCCTTTTTGAAAATATATTCTATTATTAGCTCCTTTAATTTCAACATACCAGGTATGTTTTTAATGTCAACATATCAAATATGCGTTTTTGTATCACCTAAGTAATTGGAAAAACGTTATTTGTAAAAGTACATAATATAACATTAGTAATTTGTAACCAACATTAATGTCGTGGTTGTGTATGGCTGGCTTCCTATTCTTCTGGGAACATAGCCCCACGTTGGGGTTGGGTGTTCCAGCTTCTCCCCTGAACATCATCACCGGGTCCAAGACCTGTATGATGGGATGAGAAAGACCGTGTAGTTTAGGGTCCATCTGTACCTCCGGTGCTAGTGCGCTAGGCGCTTGCTCAGGGGTTAGAGGGCTCCCTGGCATCCCTGTCTTCTCCCTCTTGATGAATCACCCTGCGGCCTTCATCTAGGGGAGGTGGGATTTCCGCTCCACCATCTTTCTGAATTCGATATGCTCAGGAGGAGATTCCACGATCTAATTGTTTGTTGTTGCGACCAAATTGGCCTAACTGGGTTTCAATTTAGGACGTTCGAAACGTGGAAATGTTGTTCGGATTTTTGTGTCACCCTGTATGCACTTGGTCGGGTCTGATATTCTATCACTGTCGTGTTGTTCACTATTTTTTCTATCACTGTGCACGGCTCTAGGAAACTATGCATCAGTCATCGTATATTGGACAAACTCTCACAATTGTCCAATATACGATGACTGATGCATAGTTTTTTTTAAATATATTCTAAGGATAATGGTTGTTTAGGTTTTATTTAATTAACAATAACAATTTTAACAATAAAAGCCTTTTGAAAAAGTTCCTGATCAGGAACGAAACGTCAAAAAAGAAATAGCTGCTGTTTCTTTTATCCTTTTTTTTAACCGACTATGACACCAGAACCCAATTCCCAAGAAAATAAATATATTTTAATATTAGACAAATGGTTCAAGAAGATTTCCACGTTATAATATATTATTTACATATTATTTTTAGACATCATTTTTAGTTTTTATTTTGCATTTTTGTTCATAATTATTTATTATAGACTAGTTGTTTCCCATAATATCAGTAGTCTTGTCTATAGAATTAAATAACCTTTGCATACTTATATTTTTGGTATCGGAGAACATTGTTTCACTTAATTTAATCATTTTTTCATTTTTTTGAATTAATTTTAAAGAATTTAGACACAGTCTGAAATGGAATACTCAATATTATACATACAGCAAAATTTATCGGGATAACATTTTTATTATTCAACAGTGGTAAAAGAATAAAGAAGAAACGTACTTTCGGTTCATATTAGCGATAACTCTACTCAACAAATCATATAAAGGAGGAAAATTTAAGAAATTTATTCTGAACTTTTCCCAAATATAGTGAGTAACAAATATTGGGTAAAAAAGATGGAAGCATATTCAAGTTTTGACATAACAAATGTTTTATATAATAGAGATTATGGAAAATCACATCGTATGTTCAATGTTAGTTTATTATCTTGGCAGCACTCATTCATTTTTAACAGATCTTTTTGTAGTACAGTACAATACAGTATATAAAAAACTTTAGATAGATTATCACAAATATCAATAATGAACATATTAAATAGTAGTGGGACGAGAAGGGAACACTGAGGCACTTCAGGAGTTACAATAAGTTATATCGGCGTAAAACTACGATATTGAACTTTTGGTGATCTTACTCTCTCTAAAATGTTTGTAGTTGACATTATTATCTTTTCTATGAAATACGATTATGAATTAAATAAACTGGTTGGTTTTCTAAGAGACTCAGTGGCTTAGAAATTCTAGAGTTTTCAAAAGCACATCATCCTCTAAGTTAGATATTTATAAACCAATTCAAAACATTTTTACTTTTTAGTTAAATCACTGGTAAAAAGCCTTTTATGTTTTGGCGTAAACTTCAAATGTACAGATATACCTACTTGTTATTTTAACATGAATTTTTCATATCAAACACAATTCATTTTAAGTGCTTTAATAAGTACACATAAAATCGACGACGAGTTACGTCACCATTTTACCCCAACAATCTTTCGTTTTTTGAAACACGCTTAAAGCTGTGTCTCTAAATCGAAGAAAAATATTTTCAAATACTTACTTTTTTATGGCTTTATTATTTTTCCATTTGACTCATCCTACCTAAGAGAAACGTTTATTTTTTCAGTATAGCGAAAAGTTATGATGTGGGAGAAAATAAAACGATTAAGGGACATTTTCCATTTTTAAAAATGGAAAGGAAAATTACTTTGATATTAATTTGTAACAAAATGGTATTATCCACCTCCTAGGAAAAATATGTTCTCACTCACATAATATTAGCCAATATCCACATTCTCTACTTTTAATTTTAATTAAATGAAAACATCTATCTGTATAGTTTTGCTCAATAACATGATATGTGAAGACCAGATACGTTCAAATTAAATGTTTACTGTTAATTTTGAGTCAAGTCTGGCCTTTACAATTAAGGAAAAATATTCAAACTTAATTACTGCAGCAGCAAGATAATCTTCGTAGACCTAGATTTTAAATGGTGTTGGATGATGGTTTTACAAAGTTGTAGCGCAATTAAATTTTTATATTTCCTTTTTACAAAGTATTCTTCATATATTTTAATATGAAAAAACAGGTAAAAACGTATATAAAGAGGAGAAAATGTAGAAAATAAAATAGAAAATAAAAAAATTGTCTTTATTATCTCCTAGCGAGCTGCGTTGAATATAATTTGCATTTAGTATAACGCCTATTTAGGGATGAGATGCGTGAATATTTCAAAGAGAATATTCCCAAGACTAATAATTTAAGGGAATACCGCCTCCTGCGTTCCTGAATTTTTCAATATTTTTTCCTCATTCGCTCAGCGATGTAGTTAGGAAAAATATAATAGAAAATGTAACGCAGCAACATTTAATAATCATAGTCGTTTTAGTAACAGCAATTATATTGAAATATCGGGACTTATTTATTTCAAAATACCTATTACTTATTAGGTTTGTTTCAAAAGCTATGACCAAAATTCACGGTATTTCTTGAAAGCATAATGAGACTTTTAAAAAAAAATTATAATGCCCATAAATGACTTCAATTCTCATTAAAAATGACATTTTTTCATAGCGGTATAGTTGGCATGGGGATTCAAAAAAATGTTTCGATAAGAGGAACTTTAAAAAGTGGAAAACATAAAAACCTTAAATATAACCTCAAAATTTATCTATAAGGTATGTAATAAAAGTTATTATACCTTTATATTTGTTGGAAAATTGTGTACCTTTTTTTAAATAAAATGGTTTAATTAAATTGATTTTTTTTCTTGTAAAAATATGTAAAAAACTCGATTTATAAAAAGCTAATTCGAGGCTTGACAAAAATTTACTAGAACTTAAATTTTCATTACTATTTATTTTAATTAAATATATACCCACTCGTATGCTGTTAAATTAAAATTATAAAGAAAACTACCTGTCTTCAATTATTAGTATTATATCCGTACCTATATCCTTTGAAACAACGATTAATTATAGCATAGAAAATAACAAATAATTCTGGATAAAACAGTTTTTATTACCATTTTATCCAGCGCAGATTAATATGAAAACATGTTTTTTATACATACTGTGACCCAAAATGAATATTTTGAATAAGTATAAGCTCCTGTCATCATAAAATTAATTTAGTTTTCCGGGTCATCTACATAAGAATACTGTCAAGAATAATATGATTGGTAGAATTGACATTACTACACAATATTTAACACAGCATTTACAATCCTTTTGATATTTTTCGAGATAGAATCCCATGAAGACCACTGCATTACTTTCTTGGAATTAACTGCATTCGCCACTCGAGGTAGAAAGACATTGGCGGCGTGGTGTTTACCGTTCATCCCATTGAAATGATATGGGGTCAAGTTAAAACCAACATAGCAAAGAAAAATGTTTTATTGAAAATCTATCTCAACAAATATCAGTACGGACTGTAGATATCTTTTAGAAACACTCTGGCACTAGGCACCTAAATTATAATGTTTAACAATTTCTTTATTTTCAAAAAAAGATAACAAATTAATACCACGTAATACAGGGTTCCCCATATTAGACTATGCAGTTTAAAAGTCGAATAAAAACTTTCTGATCAAAGTAAATTAACTTTTTAATGGACTGACATGTAGCTACTTTTATGGGATTTATGCCTGAAATAAATAATAATTCAATTTTTAAAGATCATATCTTCCAAATGCCCTCCTTCGACTTCAATGCAATTTTGAATTCTAAGTTTAAAATTTCGCATTACTCGACGAAGCAAATCAAACCAATATTACCAAATGATGCTACACCATTAGGATCACATTTTAATAAGTAGGCGACTGTCTCTAAGCAACGACAAAAGTAAACACTTCATTGTTTTAGTCACAAATGTCACAACTTAATTTAATTTTCATTTTTTAACAATTTTCATTGCGTTATGAATTATTCAATTCAAGAGGGTGTGTTCTCCGTGGAAGTCTACATTAGAACTGGTTCAGTGGAAGAAGTTCGGCGTGCATTTCGACGGCAGTTTGGAAATAATAATAGGGGCGATGCACCAACATGCGTTACAATTTCGGCATGGGTTCGTCATTGGCGTGAAAATGGCTCTGTGCAAAACATTAAAAAACCTGGACGTCGAAGAACGGTGCGTACGCCTGCAAATATTGAACGAGTGAGAGCTGCCTTCACAAGAAGCCCTAAGAGATCTGCTAATCGGCAATCACTTGCCCTAGGAATATCCAAGGGAAGTCTCCACAGAATTCTGCCTAAAGATTTAAAATTTCACCCCTATAAATACCAAATGGCGCATCACCTCAGTGATACAGATAAAGAAGCGAGGTTGACATTTTGTCAAGAATTTTGAAATCAGCACCATGGAGGAATACATAATTTGCTAATGAGCGACGAAGCAAATTTTCATTTGGACGGTGTTGTTAACATGCAAAACTTTAGGTACTGGGGAGCAGAAAATCCTCACGAACTGTTTACCAAAAACCTCCACAGTCTAAAAGTCGTTGTGTGGTGTGGTGTGGTGTAGCATCATTTGGAATTATCGGTCCTTATTTTTTTGAGGATGAAAATAACCGTCCTATTACAGTTAATTCCGAGCGCTACATAAACATGTTGCAAACGTTTCTTATCCCCGAACTAACTAGACGGGGACCCCCGAGATCTCCCGATTTAACGGCCCCAGATTTTTTTCTCTGGGGATACCTGAAGCAAAAAGTTTATGCAAGTCGTCCAGCAACAATTCTGGAGTTGAAAGAGCAGATTCAAAATAAAATTGCAGAAATAAATGGAGATTTGCTGGGTCGAGTGATGCAAAATTTTGAACTTAGAGTTCAAAATTGCATTGAAGTCGAAGGAGGGCATTTGGAAGACATGATCTTTAAAAATTGTCTTATTATTTATTTTCGTTATAAATCCCATAAAATTAGCTACATATTAGTCCATTAGAAAGTTAATTTACTTTGGTCAGAAAGTTTTTATTCGACTTTTAAACTGCATAGTCTAATATGGGGAACCCTGTACATACAAAAGTTATACATATATTACTACAGATTTCATCAACAAATAGGTATGTGATATGAATGTTTATGACGGCAGACTAAATATTTTTTGTACAAAATATTAATTGAAGAAAAAAACTTATAAAAAATTATATTCTTACCCTCTGTTACATCTAATAAGTAACATTCACATACAGGGTGTTAGAACTTTGACTGAATTAATTTTAACAGATGATTGAATACATTAAAATAAACAAAAAACCTTATACCATTTCCGAGAAAACAATTATCAAAATCTCCAATTTGATGTACAAAAGTTCGATTATTTAAGGAATCTTGACATAACTGCGTGCATAGAATACCATAAAATACAATGTTTATCACCTTTTTGAACTTCTTTATGCTTAATTCTAAAAAATAGTTAGCGTTGTAATAAATTTAAAATTCGATAAAATTCATATCGAGCAATGTGATAAGGGCGCGGCGAATAACACGAGGTACTAAGCTGTCCAGAAATACGCAATTCAGTTGGTATCTGGAATTGGACTGTGTCTGAGTGTTTTTTGCGTATCACTATTTCTTTTTCTTGAGGTGTTTTCCAGCGAGTGCGCGAAAATTGGATTCGAAGGTGTCGTGCGTGCATCGGAAATGGTAAACATTTTGATGTTGTATTTGTTTTGTACTTGTGCGTTTAAAAATTACTGAATTTGCTTTTTGGTTAGTACCTAAATTATTTTAACTAGGTACGTATGATTATTTGGACGAGGTGAATTTTTGGGTACTTTAATTATATATTTTTCAAATTCATGATTTATTAAAAGTTAAATTCCTGTTTTAAGAGATTCATAATAATTCCTAAAATTCGAGCTAAAAATTAGCACAGCACTATCTTCGTACTACAAAATCGATACATTTTATTTTATTTAAAAACTGGAAAACGATTTTCTTAAAATTTACTACTTAAATCAGATGTGTAGCGTTAGATTAAGCACTGTTGTCTTGTTGCGATGAAACTATCCAATATTAATACTCGTTGTATTTTTAAAACTGTTAATCTTACGCCCCTGTAATATACAATTTTTTTGTTCAATCATGATTAGGGGACACCGGGGCTTGTTGTCGCAGGGGTAAATTGACGCAATTACTATAATTCCGAAATTAGAAAACATTGGCCTATATATCTCTATCACAAGTTAATTACAGATCCCTTCTATATCTTCCCTGAGTTTGAACCCAAACCGCTAAGATGGCAGTACCGTAGGGTACGATATAAGAACTACTGCGCACGTCGTAAATTTTCGTGTAAAGAATAATTTAAGTGTTATGCCCGTTATTGAACGTTAAAGTAAGCAAATTTTATATATAATTATAACTTAGGATGTACGTAATATGATGTGATATTTTTAAATATGTTTATTAATCATATATAAAATTAATTAGATATAACCAATATTTTGTCAAGTGGGGGTAATTTGTCGCATTGTTTATGGGGCAAGTTGTCGTGCGCAACTTGCCCCATAAACAACTACGTGATTGGTAAAACGTTCATATTGGAAGATTTTAAATACATAGAGATGCACTATATACAAAGGGTATTTCTAAAATATTTTAATTTATCTTAAAATAGGTCTAATGAATAGGAACATGTTATTTTATATGCATTGCAGATGGTGAGAACATATAAAAGGAAAACTGAATGAGCACCCGTTAGTTCAGATGTTATGATGACTGCAACAAGAGCAGTTAAGCTTAGAGGTCCACCAATTACAAGTTAAAAGAAAAGTTTTTCTTGATGAGGAAAACCACTCACTAAAGAGTAAAAGCATTGTTAAGCAAAAAAAAAAGTAAAGTTAGGGAAGAAGTAACATCCTCTGATGAAGAAGAAGAAGAAATGTTTTGCCTCGTATGCCATGGTCGTTACAGTTTATCCACAATAGATTGGTTGCAATGCATGAAATGGAAATTTTGGGCTCATGAAAGTTGCACAGGCGGCAATCCCTATTACGTATGTCTACATTGCGATTCCGATCATCATCGGAAGTCATCACTTGCATTTCATATAGATACAATATTTTTAGTTATTTATATTTTTTTAATGTTATTAAACACTTATAATACTTAATAAACAGTTTTCTCTCAATAATTTTGTTAACGACAACTTACCCCATATAAAACGACAACATGCCCCGCCATGGGGTACGTTGTCGCATTTGTCTATGTCATAAATTTAATTATATTGGTATTTTTCAATTTATTCTCGTTATATATCTATATCTATACCAAATCTGCGACAAGTAGCCCCGGTGTCCCCTACTCTATCTCATGCTGAAGTAATGGCAGCCAAACATCTTACATCCTGTATAAAGCTGATAAAGACGATTGAGCAACAGAAGTTAATAAAAAGTGGCTACATTTGTTAATTACTTTTTTTTATAGTCTACACCTCAACTAATTTTACTTCAAACGAAGGACAGAGAGCACTGAAGAACTCCGAAATTAATTCCTGAATGAGGAAATTCAAATTAAGTGTTGAGAAATATGAAATATTAATTTTCTCGGGGTTGCTCTGATATTGTTTCTGTTTTTATTCGAGGCCAAGATTAGTTGTATAAATTATAGCATATTTACTAACGATGAGAAAAATATAAAACAATTTTCTTTTTTTAGATTCGATCCTTTTATTTTTTTATACATGGATATGTTGACTGTCAAAATAAAGATTAAAGAACTTTTAATATTCCTCACGAGAAACAATCGTTCATTCAATAACTTTCCATCTGTTCTGAACCGTTTGAACTGTCTGCAAAAAAAATATCATCAGTAAATATACGAAACTGATAGTCGTGTGAAAAAGATCTTCGATAAGTTTTATTAAAAGGTAGTACAGCATTGAAATGCAAATACAGTTTTATAAAAAATGTTTGATATTGTACCGAAACATCAAAACCTTTAATGGGTAAATTCATACATTTTATATAAATTAAAATGCTTTTGCTGTGTACCTTTTAAGTTTTTACTTCATCCGAGACCTGTTTGTAGCCTTTATAAATTTTCAATTTATGTTACAGTAAAGCAAACAGCAGCGGACAATTCTGAATAATAAAAAAAATTTCAGTTGCTACTGAAAGAAAAATTAGCAATAAAATAAAACATGCAAATTTCATTAAAAAGGTTTACAGACGATATCCTTCATCTTTATTTGAGAATCCAAAAAAATATTAAATCTCCCTGACGCACGGCTTCTGGAACAATTCTTAACTGCTATATCTGTTGTGTTTCATCGCTATTATCATGACTTATTTGTGGCGCAGGTTTTAATTCTGGCCTCGCGAGGCTGTATCCAGGCAATTTATGGCATTTAATATCCTTTTAGCAACGACGCCATGGCGCTTTGTAGACAGAATCTATTGCCGCCTCAAACCGAGGGTGTTAAAATAGGAGCGCAGCATTCAAATAATTAGCACGCGTCTGTGTGGTTTTACGGGCAACAAACAACCTGCTTTGTTGTTAGTGTACTCATTTGCACTGCTGTATACGCTAATGCGTGCAAGTTATACTCTATTAGAGCAGAATATAGTAGTTTTGAACGCAGTCAATAAATAACATGGTGTGCAAAATATGAAACAATTTAAATATGAAAAAAATTCTCGCTGGAACTGGACATTTTGTTGTTGTCTGTGAATCTTTTGGCTTTGTCGACTATTTAACCTCGTAACTTTGCAGGTTTTCACAAGTGTAAACTGTTACACAGTTCTCAGCTAGGTGCCATGAAATTGCGATACTACTAGCTTCTTTTGTAATAAATTCTTAGAAAAAACATTGAGACTTCTGACTAGTATTTATATTTGCTGAATGTTTGGGACCATGACATTCCACCTCGTGGTTTCAACTGACTGAACAGAGTCCTTAATTGAAATAATTTTAATTATTAAGGAATTATATTGCTGCATAGACAAATATTCCTTCCCTCACTAGAACTCTAATATTGCTTAGATCCATTATTAGTTCCGTATCAAGGGGCCTATTTTTTTTAAAATTACTTTTCAGCTTTCCGCTTTTCATTTTACAAATGTAGAAAAGCGAAGAATAATTCTGTTTTATAAAAAAATGTTCTTTGAATATTAATTTTGAAAACAGAAATAGCCAGTAAAGTGAAAAGTTAGAAGTGAAAAGTTGAAAAGTATTTATAAAAAACAGGCCCCGATCTCTGCTGTACATCTTTTGATTTCTCTCCATTGTTACTCCGCAAGTGACATTTGTGTTTGTTTAACATTAGTGCTGATGTATTTCTCTGTTTATTGTAACTGCTTCATGTCCAGGGGATTCTGTATAGACTGGGACCTTACAGTGTGTCCTTATTGTAACTTATCATCCTATCTTCTTAATGGTGATTTATTAATGTTGTATCTTCTTGTACCAGTGCACCCCATGTACAGGGTGCCCCAAAGTTCGCGTCTCAGGCCCTTAACAGACAAATGAAAAGCGACAGTAAAAATTTGTTAAGATGGCGTGAATCGGACTCGCTAAGGTCCATTTTGCACTTGGAAAACATTTTATTCAAAATATTCGGAAAATAAAAGATATGACGTCATCAGCTTATTCTTCCAAGAACATACCCATTTTTTATAATATCTAAAATTATTATCTATTTTTTGTGAAAATTTTTTGTGCAGAAATTTTTTCTCTATCTCTTCTCCTTAAAAAGTTACATTAACAAACATTATACAAAAATGTGTTCTATTGTATTCTATATTAGTTTCTGTCAAACGCTATTTCTTGCATGATAAACAAACTAGTAAGTGGTTGGTAAAAATTAAAAAATCTCAAACAATGAAAAAGTTGATATGATTTTAATTTATGGGTAAGAGCTGCTAACTTATGTCATGAGAGATATCCAGAGCGTCAAACTGAAAGAAATATTTGCCAGATTAGAACCAATTTTGCGTGCTAACGAAAATGTATTTTCATCAAGAAAAGGGAACGGAATTTCAAAATCGGTGTGTAACGATATTATCGCAGCTAGGATATTATAATATTTTGAGGAAAATTCTAGAAATTCTATACGACAGGCCACTTTTGCATTAAATTTAAAAAGAAGCTATGTGCAGAGCTCCAATGGTTACCATGACTATAGGCTAAATAACTTGGAGCAGTTATCTGACATACATGCTGAAAAAAGACTTCATTATGTATCCCAAATAATGGTTAATTTAGAAATAGTAATAGACTCCTACAACACATTCTTTGGAACGATGAGATTGGTTTTATCAGTAATGGCAAGCCAAATAAAAGGAAGGAACGTTACTTGGCCACACTGTGTTAATCTCATTCAAAATCAGGCCATTATGGAATAAATGTTTGGTGTGGCATACTGGCATTATTGGAATGCATTTAATTGGTCCATACTTTTATGAAAATGTACTGAACGCTAACTATTTAAAAAATACTTTCGGAACTAAGTGGATTGGAATTAATGGGTCTGTAGAATGGGCTTCAGACGCTCCAGACTTAACGCTCCTAGACATTTTTTTATGAGAAACATTAAAAAATCAAATATATAAGACACCCACGAGAAGTTTAGAGCATTTAAAGCAAAAGATTCGACATATTTCAAGAGAAATGTTGTTTAAAGCTACAAGGGAAGTTAGGAAAAGATTGGATAAATGCTTAGAAGTAGGAGGCATGCATATCGAAAATTTTTTAAATTAATAATCATAATTTTATATTTTGTTTTATGTTTTGTTATTAGTTATTGTTGTATTTATTAGTTACAATTAAAATTGTTTAATATTTTCTATATTTGGTTATCCTATGTAACCGTCATTATGTATATTGTTCTAGTTTTCTTCATGGAGTGACCTTTTTTAAGAAGAATATGTAAACAAATTTGTGACAGGAGTTACAGCGATTGTTTTTCGCCTAATATTGATTAAGTCATGACTAGTTCCAATACAATAGAATACATTTTTGTACAATGTTTGTTATTATAACTTTTTAAGAAGAGATAGAGAAATTTCTGCACAAAAAATGTTATGTTATCATAATAAATTTGTACAAGTACAAAACGGGCCTTAGCGAGTCAATCTAAACAGATTTTTACTGTAGCTTTTCGTTTGTCTGTTATGGGCCCGAGACGCGAACTTTAGGACACCATGTAGATAGATAGGTTGTTGTTAAATATTTCTTCTTTTCTCTGCATCCACATTCTCTGAGAGCTGGTTGGAGTGGTAAATGTAAAAACTTAATACCATCAGGTTTCCTCTTGGCAGAATTGTCTCCATGTAGATCTGGATATTTTTCATCTGATTTATAAACCCCTCAACTCAAATAAGTAACATCCGAACCAACGCCAACGCTTTAAAGATTTTTATTTCGATGTATTGGTCAGGGCTAAAAATAAAGACGAGCCCATTAGCTATTCCATCAGTTTGTTCATAATTTTGCCTTGTATACTAAACTCTTCTTCTAGATTTGTACTTCAGTATATTGAATTCAGTCATATATTTCTACAAGAAAGACATATTTATGTACTGTACCTATCTTTTGACTCGTATTTCAGTTCTTAAAAATACATATTTACGAACATTTAACTTTTATTAAACGCAATCAAACTTTATGAACTATTCTTACACTATGAAAGAAACATAACCATAAATTGTAAAGAGACGTAATTTCCTGGATCCGTATAAAAAGCGATGCTGGTAGCGTTATGTGTGGCAGGTGAACGATGATGGCAACAATTCTCTTACGGCAAAGTTATGGGCTGAAGCACCGCTCTTGTAGGAAAAACCTGCGTAAACCGCGTAATAAAAGGAAATATTATATCGATGTTTACTTTCAAACATTTACGATATTCTGTGGAAGAACGTTGATGTATTTATACTGCGGTAAAGAAGGCTTTATTCATCAACTTCATACAGAAGAATTTTATGTACGGTGTTTGCTTAAAGTGTCAGAAAAGGATTATCTTGTAATTTTACAGATTTCGATTTTTTTTTAAATATATTCTTAAAATTTATGTAAAACGGCTTGTAAAAAATTGCATTTCGTGGTGCCATTTATACAAAAAAACTGTCGCAGGCGGCGAGACGATTTTGATTCAAAACTATTGCATTTTAAAGGTGTTCGCTAATTATTTTGTCAAGTTCACTAATTTGCGAAAATACCAGAGTTTTCAGAACTTTCGGATGCATCACATCCTCCCAGAGCAAGGTCAAAAGCTTCACAAAACACAAAACAAGAATAAGTTAAAAGAAATTAAAAAAATAATTAAAAAAAAACTAGCAAAATACATTTTAAAAATATGTACGGTTCTAACATAGTAATTATGTCCAATTAAAAGTGAAAAACAAAAAATGGTGGAGGCGCCGCTCGAAATATTATCTAAACTGTTAATTTTACCATGTTGAACCAAGTGGGTATTGGAAAATTCTTCAGGGAACTTATTTTTGATACAAGTAGATTGCGATCGTTAACTATGCAAAAATTTTGGATTGTCAACCATTGGGAATAGTCCGTCCCTGGCGTTCTAGGCATAATGAAGTTTCACTTACAACATCAAAAATAAGCTATACGTATGTGTTATCTATCACCAAATTTACAACATGCTAAAGTTAATAGTTTAGAGACTGTAAATGAAAGTAACTTTAATTTTCACCTTTGAGGTCCTGTAACTTATTAACGGAGGCTCATATGAAAAAAGTTTATATGAAGAACTGATATTATTTTGAGCTCATCTGTTTGTACTTGAATTTTTTGTATCAAGTACCGGACACCCTGTATAATCTGGAGAGAAGAAAGCGAAGCTGGGATAATGAAAGTAAAACCATCGGTATAAGAAAAAACTAGCGACAACTTTAATAATTGAATTACTACATTCCGGCCATTCTCTGTTGAAGTTCACTGATTTAGTATATTTAATAGTATTTTTTCATGCAAAACTACATTATACTATCCAGAATATTGCAACTGCTTTCTATTTAACACGATCTTTCACTGATATTCTTATCACAACTGTTGTATATATTGTTATGGGTGTAAATATGTATGTGTATGCGCCAATATTGTTATGAGTAGATATGTATGTGTATGTAATTTGTTTGTGTAATTAGTATAATAATGATCCTGTTGTGTATATGTTTATGCTGTATTTTAGGTTGTCAATTATACCCTGGCTAGCTTTCGACCTTTCTCAGTAGTGAGTTCTAGTGAGGTACTAACTCTGCAGGAAACCAAACAACACACCACACTAAACAAAAGATATTATTCAGAACTTAATTTATTTATTAGATTTTTTTATACAAAACAATCCAAAAATAACTGTGAAATATCGGGCACAATTTAAGGAATATTTGGAATTATCCTATAGCACTTTTGTGACACTTTGAGAATTTTTTTTATATAGTTGTATTTAAATCGATTTATTACAATGTATTGTTTGGTTGCCTATAGCTAAAGCGATACATTTTGATTTTAAAATTTCTTTCTCAATGTATTACTGTGCTTACTTCAAATCTTAATATCTATCAAATTTTAATATGGCCAAAATTTTTATAATTATTCAAATAGTGAAGTTAAATTTATTTAATATCAATCAGGAAAGAAGATTTTGTGTTGATATCGAATTTATTTTCAGGAAATACTACCTTAATTTTGTTATTATTATTCTATAGATTTTTCTATGACTTTTTAGATTGTATTTTTCAATCTCTTTTCCTAGCTAGCAGTATCTTATACGATTTTGTAATACTTTGTGCACAAAGTTACCTCTATTTATGTCTTGTCAATATTTTTATTGTCGAACTGACTTCCCACTTGTACTCGGCCTGCATATTGTCCTGGAATCCTCGTCTTTCTGCTGTTAATGGATATCCGGAACCTGCTGCTGGAATCCTCGTCTTTCTGCAGTTAATGGATATCCGGAACCTGCTGCTTACTTTATTCGTCTGGAATCTCGTTCTGGAATCCTCGTTTTCTTGATATTGCTGGAAAGCCGGAACCTGCTGCTTGCTTTATTCGTCTGGAACCTCGTTCCCGGAATCTTCTCCTCTTTAAGAGACTGGACTTTTGAGTCCTTTTCTTGGCTCAACTTTAAATATTCTTTCTACTGGTTTACTAACTTTATTTATCTTACTCTTTTCCACTGTACTTATTTCTATTTATCTGGGTTTTCCCCACTTTACTTCTTTTAACAACTTTCTCTGACAAAATATTTCGTAACTAATCAATAATCTTCTAAATTTTTATTTTTCCTACTCTCTCGATTTTTTTTCCTTGTTAAGGCCTTTTCACATATACGCCTGTTCTTTTAAATGCCGTTTTCTTTTTCCACTTCACTTCACTTTATGTTTTACAATTTTACAATCATATTCCAATTTGTTTACAACAATTTTAACTTATATTTCAAAATATTCCTTACTTCTATATTTGTATTTTAATTTCATATGTAATATTTTATGACTTGTGAATCCAACTTTATTTTTGACATTTCACTGACATTATCATCCTATTGATATATAAATTTTTACTTTAGACATTAATATTTCCTAATATTTATTTTTCTAACTCATATTACTACCATTAAATACAACTATGATATTTTAGCTTTCGTTTGATATATGTTACTTGCTACTAGTAATTAATTTTGATTATGTTTTTCCAATAATACCTTTGGTATGTACGCTATTTGACCAAAATGATAATGTTTTTTATACTTACTTAAATCTTTGAAATTTATTCTGCTCTAGTAATACGATTCTCTGATAATAATCACAATAACTTATTTCCTTCCTATTTCCTAAGTTTTCCCACAATTATTTCAACCTTTTTCTCTTCACCGTGTCTTATTCAAGTAAAATTTTAATTTAACTTATAAATTGCTAACAATAATTTGATTTCATCTCAATATATACATTCGCATAAACTATGCTACAATGTTGCAGTGAATACATGCAAACAAACAATTCAAACAGTGATATAAAGCTTGGTCATAAGAAAGACGCAGTCCCGCTGCTGTCGCCTGCCCCAAAAGGGATTTAATACCAATTCGATGTTAATTTCTGGAAACTAGAGAAATAAGACTCGGATGAAGATCTGTGACAGCTGGCGCCTATAAAATTCAGACTGACACGACGTTAACAATTTCCATAAAACATTCATGATCATTCGAAAAGTCGGGTCGGCATTTAACGGATCCCTACTAATTCATTGCATACGGTTGGAGACCCGTCCTCATAAAAATACTTGTTCGGATGTTCCCGATGGGTACTGAAACGTATTTTAATCCTGCACAAACATTAAACCAGATTCACATGACAAACCATGCATTTTCTTTGCCTTCCATGGATAGATTTAATATTAGGAGTATTTCAAAACTGTAACACGTTCGTGAATCATGGAATAGGGCGAAAATTAAATTAAAAAATTAAAAAATCGGGTGTGGACGGAAATTGATACATTATTGAGTAAAATTAGTGAATTTGAGTGATTTTTTTTTAAGTGTGCTTTGGCTAAGCTTCGAGATTTGTAAGTTTTGGTATTGAAGAGCAGCGGAATTAAATCTAAAATTTGCTTTCGTGCTTGTAAATAACATGACCATTAGAGGAAAATACTTTCTTCTAATAATCTAAGTGCCCCAAAAAAATAAAAACTATTAATTAAATAAACCTTTGCCCCAAAACGATCAGTCCAGCGTTGTTTTGTAAAATAATTTGCACATAATTAAAAGATTTCGTTAAAAAAATATATGACAAATAAGAACCTTGCATCTCTGTTATAATTTTACTTAGATACCTAGTTTACACTTCAAACATTAATCAAGTTACCAAAAAAAAAAAAAAAAAAAGGAAATAAGGAACAATTGCGTTAAAAGCTTTTTATAGTTTCATCCGTTTTTTGGTCATCTAAAAATGATAAAATCACAAATTAGGGATGCAGTATTGAGAATAGGGTGAAAGGGGTTATTTTTTGGGTTTTTCAAAATAACTCAAATGCTAAATGGTATTCAAAAAAAATTGCTAGAGGTCTTTTTTGTAGAAAATTGTATTTCCCATTGAATTTTTTCCTCGATGATATACAGAATCAAGAAACTTAAAGGACAAAGTTAATTTGAAACACACAGGGCGGTTAGTAAAAACGGAACACGCCAAATATTACATGTTTTAAATACAACTTTTATATAAACTTTTTTTCTGTATTATGAATAACAAGAGAGTTAATTTACTTTCTCACAATAATGGCCCACCCTGTATACATAAGGAAATCTGCAAAACATGCGAAAATCGTGAATTGTTCTTTTACATTTTCGCTTTTCACTTTTTTATAAACAGGTATAGGTACAGTAGTTTTAGAGTAAACAAAGTAGAGGTTCCTGTTAAAATAATCTGCAAAAAAAAGATTATATGTACAAAATTAACTGAGGTACTACCTTTGGGTTTTTTAAATTCTGGAAGTTAAAGGAACTAAAAGGAAGCTTCAGGAAAGTTTATAATTTTAATTTGATAAACCAATCTTAAAATATTTCATATAAACGGTTTTAAGCCTTCTCTAAACATTTTTCTTAAGTTTTATTGTTTGAAGCTGTTACACAAATCATTTTTGAGCATTGAAAATATTGATCCTGCTACATTTTGGGAACTACTAAAACGTCAAAATTTAAGTACGGAGCATAATTTGTTTAGAAATAAAAGTGATGGTGTAAAACTACTTTCTAAAGCTCACGCCTTCGAAAAATTACTTTTGACACCAACGCCATCTATAATTTGTTTTGGAAAAATTCCACTTGAGGTCTTAACTGAGAACCTCCCTCGACTACTACGGAGTCAAGTTTCCCTTCGCTTATCAAGTGATCGGGTCCAGGAATTTTATGTGGATCACCCTGTATATCCTAATTTGTCAAGAATAGTTAGATATTTTCCAAGCAAATACTACTCTTACTAAAAGCAAAAATGCGATTAAAAAACCGTCAAGCTACAACGACGCGATCTGCTGGGGCAGACAGTATAAATTAATTTTCATCAACGGGGAAACCCCGATAATGAGATAACAACAAGGAAGCCTTTTTTGCGGGCTCGCAGCCAGGGTGACTGGGCTACAAGCTTACATTGTGCTCCGCCGTTATTCAATCTTATCCCAATGATCACCGCGCCAAACAATACGCCCGCTTTTACGGCCGTTGTTGTTATTTTATGTTCCGTACCTGACTAAAATTGTAAAGCAGAGGCAATAATTCTAAAAAATCGATGCGATGTGCGGTTTACTTTATCATTAATATATCACCCCGGTTTTACCCTGAAAAGGAAAGGCTTTTTGGGCAGACGTCGAATTTTCTACTAGCGCCTGTAACAATACAGTCTTTAGCGGGTCTCCGTAAATAAATATGGATGGTTTAATATTTCCCTGTTTCTAGAAACAGTTTTACATTCATGACATACCTACTAACCTGATTGTGGGAATTAAAAAAAATACATACAATGCATTTTCTAACATGGTCATTGCTACAGAAGACTGTACTTTGAACCATTTCGTACACAAAAGCCTTAATGAAGCGACAATATAAAACAAGCAATTTTCGAAATACAGGATGTTGAAATTTATAAGTAATATCGCACTTATTTAAATAGGTAGCCTTGAAGATATTTGACCTAGGTAACTGAAACTTCAACAATGAATAATTAATTAAAGATAGTAAACTCACCAAACTATTTTACAAATCTGTAAACCAGGAGATCTATAAAAGATACTATCACTAACGTCAGACTTTTGAAGCCACAATTTTCTTAATCTTAAAACAGTCTATCTAAAATCTATTTGAAATAAATATAAATTGGATAAAACCGTTCACTTCAATAAAAATATGTGTGGGATTCTTTAGTTCGGAACACAATTTTGAACAATATAATCATTTAGTCATTGACCTAGAAATATTAAATATTATAATAACATTTCTCTATGTCTGTTAACTAGTAAACAGATAATTTTAAAATATGTGTGTTTCTTTGTATGAAATGAACGGTTTTGGAATTATATTAGATTTTTCGGTTACGTTGAATGATCATTTTCAATAAAAAAAGAATTGGTGCAAAATAGCGATAAAAGTAAATTAAACACACTTATCAAATATTCCAAATATTCAATGACAGATTGGATTCAGTGACTTTTTTTAATTAGATGATTACCTATTAGTTCAAGTTGTATTAACCTTTTCATCAAACATAGTCAAATGCATTTGAATAAAGGTGTCATTTTCCTTAAATTTCAACGCCCTATATTTTAAAAACCAGTGACAATTGACCCTTTGTTAATATCTTTTAGTCTAAAATTTAAGAAACAACTTTCTGAAATTGACATGCTTAGAAATCATGCTGATAATTTAAATTTTGTGCTAGAGTAATATGCCGATATACACTGTAAAAGAATTCACTCAATTTCTCTCAAGTTTACTCAATAATATATCAATTTCTGTCCACGCCTGACTGAGTGAAATATTCACTCTATTAATATGAGTGCAGCTAAAATTTTATGAGTGTAACTATTGCAACAGAAGTGAGTGAATTTTACTCAAATCCGAGTATCTGCTATCAAGTGAATGACTTTTGACTCTATTCTGAATACCTATGTAATTAAGAGTTGACTATTTCTCTACATTTTTTACTCATACTTGGTTTATATTCTCTTTAAATTTTCATTTAAATATCATTGTATTAAAGTCATAAACTACTAAGCTGCCACAATGGTTTCTGCACAGATCTGTTTTAAAGACAATCATTTAGGTCTCGATTAAAAGAATTAGTTTACTGATTGAACGAATAGATTGCCAAAGTAGTATAGGTAATAATCTTAGTATCCGTTTATTTAATCAAAAAATATTAATCGAGATTCAACATATTATTGTTTAATTATTGTAATCAAACCATTGCATTTAAACACGATTGTCTCTAAAAGAACTGAACAAACGGATACTTGTCCAGCAGTACAAGCCATGCCACGAGATGACCTAATGGGGATAATGAAAATAGACAAAGACAACGCACGACAACCATAGAATGGGGTTGGTTCACTCAATAATAAGGACATTTACTCCGATTTAGGTACAAGTATACCAAATGCGAATTTATCTGGAAAATTTATTTAACGGATGCCTATATTGAAGTGCAAATAGGTACTCAGTTTTAGTTTAAATATTATCGCAAATGAGTAAAATTATCAAATTGCTCAATATTGAGTGAAAATATACTCAATCATTTCACTCAATCGATTCACTGCGTACCTTTATTGCTTTTACTCGCACGGATTTTTTTACAGTGTACAAATAAACTACAGGTACATTACATTATGAGAATGATTATTGCATACGAAGGTAGAGTAATGAAGTCGCCTAAGTTTTACACCATGTGTTGACATCTCCAATTGAGGTGTGGAAATACCTTATACATTAGTTCTTCATTCTTTAATTTGCGAAAAAAACTAGTAAAAAGCCACACGAAGAGATTCTTTGTAAAAATAATAGATCATCAAGCCCCCAAAAAAAAACAAAAATAATTCATTTCTAGAAATAATTTAATTACTTACGTACCATAGTGAATTTTCTAGAAGGAAAGTAGGTACACAATAAATTTTTACCTTGAATTAATAAATTCTTTATTTCGCGTGCCTCCTACAGTAACTTCAAGTAACTTCAATGTAGCAACTTTTTCCTTCAGGGTAACAAGTTTGGTATGAATTAAATATGACCGAAATCAAGAACAGAGCTGAAAGTGGTTTTGAGACACCATCTGGGACACTTTACGACTTCCTGAGTTATTCGAAAGTTTTGTCACGCAACCTATACTGCTAGGCCCAATGTTTAAGTTAATTATAAATGCTAGACACAAATAGGGCAGTTATACAAAACTACTTGAAAATTAATGAATACAGTTTACAAGTAACTTTCAAAAATGTGATTTTTAAAAAGATGTTATAGTATAAATAACAGCCATAAAAATTTGTTGACAGGGTGTTAAAAATAAATGAAGTCGTTTATTTTTCTGTTTTCTATCTATACCGTGAAATATATAATCTAATTTTTTATTCCCAATATTTGCTATTAAAAAAGTTTGCTATATGTGTATAGTATCCACAAGTTAGGTACACATGTATACATAAAAAATAAGTGATAAAAGCTAAAATACGTCTATTGAAATATTTTTCAACTAAAGCTTGTTTTAAGATTTTAAATTTGCTTGTAATATCTGAACTTGAATTTCTATAGCTGGTTTCCTTTTATCACATCATATAAAATAGGAAAATTTGTACACCTATAAGTTTTGCACACACTTCACCTTCAATATATAATACTTCCCAGACCGTTCTAGTATACATCATTTTCACCATTTGAATTGCCCTGTCATCAATTGCTTCGCTGATTATTTCTTGAACTCCTAAATTAGGATTTCAGTCAAAACTGTACTGTGTCTTTGACAACATTTTTGTAGCCTCTCGTTTGAGGCTTTAAAACTCACAATTTTTTTTTTAATTTTTGACAGCTTTTTCTGGTCTTAAAGGTATTAGACTTTACATAATTACTCATAATTGTAAACTATTTGGTCAATCATCAATCCTTCAGTTTTAGAAAGTTTACTGTTCTACTTTGGATTAAAATCATCGTCAAATAGCTCGAATTTATTCATTAAAAACCCATTAATTTGTGTCCTCCCAACACTTATTTTCTAGTACTTGTACCGAGTTTTTAGCTATCCACGATAATACTGATTTTGTCTTCGAAAGACAAAAGCACAATTGAACATAAACTCAACTTCTATGAAACTATAGTCTAGGAAAGTCTTTTAGTCCAATTAAATAAGCCTTTAAATCGAAATTTTGGTCAACTTGCCTGAATTTTTGATATGAGTAAGTTTGAGGTATATTATAACAATAAGTGACAGTAATTTTTTGTTCAACCCCCGGTCAGGGGTGAAAAAAGATAAAACAAAGGGGTTTTTCAAGATAACTCAAAACGGGTTAGGGCTAGAAAAAAAGTTTCGTATAAAAGTTGTAAAGCATACAATTGTACATAAAAATGGGCTCTTGACTTTTTTTTGTATTATTATCTATTATCTTGTATTAACAGAGTTAGGGAGACTTGAAGTTAAGGGAAGATTTCAGAAATTTAAAAAAATCATATGCAGAAAACTATTTTTACCGCTTATTGTTTTGAACACTAATCAGCTGTTAATTAGTCCACATATCTCCAAAATAATATTTAGAATCATAAAATTCTACCTTACTTACGAAAAGTAAAAAAAAATTTGATACGTATGTATTAGGCCAAAATAAATTTATGGCCACTATAGAGAGATAAAATTACTGGATCATTTTTCAAGAACTTTGATCAATATGCCATTATTCCAGTATAATTTATTTATATGTAGATTCAACATTCTTGACTTTTGTCACATACTGTATATTTCAGTACAAATATATGGCCATCTAACCCATCCCGTCCATCTTCACTTGACTATTAAGTATATTCCCAGTTCACTGTTCTTCAGAAAAATTAATACGAACCATAACTTTGTACGGTACGCGTAATGATACGTTTTGTTTTTAGTACATCCCTCAAATGGCAAAAAATATGGTGTATTTGAGACAAGCAATATTTCAAATAAAGCCCAGGGCTGACAGAAATACATCCACTTTACGTAATAACCCACTTCGCGTTCTTTTTTAACATCTAACAATGAGATGGGATCGTTTATCAAAATCGCACCCAGCGCGAGCACAATGTAAGTACAAAAAATGGAACTTTGTGTCGGTTAACTACGGCGATTTAGACATCTGCGCTAAGGTGAAAAAGAGTAAATATTGCAGTCATATTACAGTATACTTCAAATATACGTATTTTTGAATTTTGGTCTTTTCTCGGTTATAGTCATTTGGAAGGCGACACGCTAACTCAATGTTTTAAAACTGTAACGCTTGGTACTAACGCTGTAATGATGGTACTCTGTATTCACGAATATTTATTAAAAACTTAAATTTAAAATAAAACTATGCAACCAAAATAACGCATACTTCGTCCTTTAAACACCTAAATTATTGGAGATTAAGGGTGACTAAAATAATAAAAAATTGCACAATATTTTGAAATCAGATCTAAGATATTTTAACTTGTTCCTGAAAACATAATAAGAAAAAACACGTTCTTTAATTTGCACCATATCTTAAATTTTCTTTTTCTGGACACGATTTGTTGCTATTTTAATTTAATTGATTATCAACTCCTTTATTGTAAAACACAAAACAAACAAAAAAAACATACTACAAATACCAACCCAGACTTTTTTGCAAGTAGAGTTTCAGCAGCATTTTTGATCAGGTTTTTAATTGTAAACACCCTGTATCTCTAATAGGTTACGACACCCCTGTAGTATAATAGTTTCAACCCTGTATTATGTGATAACATAATTAATTCTGTTACATTTTGACGTCCTATTTGACCTTGGATTATTGACTTCAGCAGTCTTGTTAAACGAAGACCCTTTTCCCTAATTGGCCCTTAACTAAATCAGAGTTCACGATAATTTCCATATACCTGAGTTGTAACAATAATTCTCAAACTACCAATATAAGTGCATTTACGCCTATTCGTATTGTCAGCATCGAAAATGAATAGTTCCACAAATCATTTTTAAATGTTAGTGAATTTGAAAAAGAAAGAAAAAAAAGAGAAGGATGGTTATATGGAACAAATAGTGGTTTTAAAGCACATGTTTAGGGTATGATGATTTTTTGGGTTGTTATGCTGTGGCGTACCTTGTCGTACCAATAATGACTTTGACTTGCTATTCTTGTTCTCAGGATAGGTTCTATGGAGGCGGACCAGTAGTCAGAACCACGGCAGCATAGCTACTCGAAAAACTGTCGTACATTAAAAGCAGAATATTTTTTTATTTATTTTTTTAACAATTTGGCAAATTTTTTTATTATGTTGTTTATATGACGAAAGCGCACCAGAATATGATATTTTTAATAGTTTTACTGTAAGTTTTACTTACAACTTTATAATGTACCCTTTATAACCAATAACTCTGTATAATATCATAGATGTGTACCGGGTGTCCAACTAAGAAAAGACGTTGCCACATTTAAGAAATAATCAACAAGAGTTGCTGAAAATTATTTTTGAATTGCAACTGCAAAAACTCACTTTAAATCTACCTAAATAAGTTGGACCAAAACTATTTTAACATGATTTAGATAGTAAATCTAAACTCTTTATTTGTTTTCATTATAGTCTTGAATAAATTTTAGTTATACACTTTTGATGTACGGCAGTAGGAGAATTTTTTAGAATCATACTTATAAGAAAAACTATGAAATATATACTGTGTAACAAAAAAATTATATACCTACCAAAATAATATATAGGGGCATTGGAAATTAAAAAATAGTCCATGTTAATTTAATAAACATACAGTTCAATCAATATAAAGATACCACTGCATACAAAAAATTGCAAGAAAGGAAATTGCGGTGGAAACTAAAATACAATCGGGAGAGAGAGCGAAAGTGGGAGAAAGAAAGCTTTTGGGAGAATTTACAACTTTTTTCTTATAGCTTTTTTCGTATGGCTTCACCAGCCTATGAAAAGTTATGGCTTCTTGCATGAGGTATCCTTAAGAACGTTTTTCTTTGTCGAATAATTTTCAAAGGACGCTGCTCAAACCATATGTTTACTAGTATGCAGCATTTATTTTTAAATTTCTTATCACGTATAGGTATACATTTCAGTACTTATTTTTTCGAAATATTTTGCAATTTTGTTTATACTTACAGTTTTTACTGACGTTTCTGTTCTTTTGACAGCCTTTTCCCTTAAAAAAAATACGCGGTGCTATTTGATTTTTTCAATCACCACGTAGCCCTGACGATACTGTCCAAAGTGGCTTACGTGACAAACATCTGATGTGAAGTGCAACAATATTTTCTAGGAAGACAAAGTTTACTAATTTTGGTTGTAAAACCAAGCACTTTCTCCGTCCTTCTGGTTCGTTTGACGAATTAAAACAGTAGAAGATTAACCTAAATTAGACCCGCAAATGCAAGTGCAAGAACCATGAGTCTCTCTTCTCTCTCTTTTTTCACGTACCATTGTAAAACGCCTTGATAATTCACTGTTTCACCTTGAGGCAAGAATTCAAAATGCACAATTCCATAAAAGTCGAAAAAAACAGTAAGCATCACTTTGACATTGGATCGAGACTGACTTGCTTCTTGGGACGTGGAGATTGTCGTAGCCGTAAACCCTTCATTCATCTCCTTTGAATGAATGTTTCATCATCATTCCATTGTTCAAGGACATGTCAACAAACGTCCATATGATTCTATTTCTGTTGTTCGGTCATCAAACAAGAAATAATTTTGCTCTAACTCGATACATGTTCAATTTTTAGTCAAGATTTTAGATTAAAAAGTTGGGTTATTTTCTGAACAGACCTCGTGTATGTAGCTGCTACTTCTCTTGGCTACTTTTACTAACATCTTATTTTTCTTAAAGCTCAATGATGAACCGTTCCTGAGATATGGCCATCGTCCTTTCTTATTTGCACACCCAGTACATTAAATTTCCAAGCTATCCACGTTCCGTTCCTTCATTAGATTGCAGCTTTTTGCGTCGGAACACGACCGCGAGAACATGTAGAGCATTTGTGAAAGTTAAATCGTGTTATTTCTAAAAGCCATGTTATAAAAGTTCCTCGCAAACTTCCACAAATTTAAACCCTGATAAATGTTTACAATCCTATTTCCGCAAAGAACGCGTGTAGTGGAAAGTCTCGCGGAATTTATTTAAAAATCCAGAAACCTTATACCTCTATTGATGCGCCACGTCAGATATTTCAGGTCAAGGGAATTTCGAGCAATATCATTTATTGCTGATTGATATTTATACGGGATACTTCGATTGGGATTTGTATATTGAAAACATCGAAGGAAGTATTGGGTGGATATGAATTTCAGAAAACATGTCTTACTCAAACGAAATACCAAGTTGACACGGACACGTAACCTGAATAAATGCGAAATATCTTCAACGTCATGTTTAACGAAGATGGAGATGGATATTAAATTATTACGTATGCACATGAAAAATAAAAAATAGAAAGGTGCTTAGTTCAAGAAGAACTACCACAGCATATAAAACAATCAGCAGTCTAGGTTTCGGGCGGCACCTTTGATCTATTGAAATTCAGCGTGTGACGTCACCGACAGCCATTTGAGGCTAGAGAACAGGGCCTGATTAGGGATATTTGCAATTTTTACTCTCCTCGTTCAGGACTGTATTATCGATATTTATATAAACATATTTTCTAAAAATGTATAAGCCGCTTAACAAACACACAATTAAGGAAAAGTAATTACATACCAGCGTTTAAATTTTTGAAATAATTTGATACGGTTTTCTTTATTAACTAACTAATTACCTACCTTTTTAACATTATCATTTTTAATGTACCTACCTAGGTAACTAATAGTTATTTCATTTACTTTTTTTGCGACAGAGAAGATAAATAATTTCAAAAAGCATATTACATTGTAGGTAGGTAGGTAGGTATAGGTACATTATTATAAAATACAGAAAAATAATATTTCCATTTAAATTTTATAGTTTCTAATATACCTACCGACCTACTGATGGTCACATTCATATTAAACTAAATGCTGCTTCCTACAACAGTCATTTAGAACAATTTATGCGGATCCCTAATATGGTTCATATTTCATGGTTCTTTTAATGGTTGTTAGTGTTAATAACGGTTCTGGAATTTAAAGATGCCGTTATTTACTGGGGCTGCCCATACGAATAGGACGACAAGTTTTATACATAAATATCAAATACTTTCATGTTGAAATAAGTATCCCAGAACACATGCCACATTATTAGAGAATTTTGGTTATTTTAAGTTTGTTAATCGCAATGAAACTTTCCTTCAATATTTTTTTTACCAACCACTGTCGGGAAAAAAGGAGTTAAATAACGTACATAATAACATTTGTTATTTATTTATCCAAATCCAAATATACAACTCAGCATTGTCACAGCATATACAGCAATTGGTATGTACGTAGATAAAAGAAAGCAATAAATACACACAAGATGCCCACAAAATATAATTTAGCCAGGGCATAGTAATAATAACAAAGAATAAAAAAAATAAATAAATACATAAAATAAAAAACCAGCATAAAAAATATTTAGCATACTTTAAATAACAATGCAAAGATAAAACATTATTTTTACAGATTTCGCCATATTATCAGTTTGTTTTTATTAATATTTTTAAAATTTCTATTAATGTTCTTTAAGGTATAATAAATTCTTACTCTTATGTACCGTATGTATGTTATGCACAAAAATGCAAGTTTGACTTGCTTGAA
>NW_019416239.1:886363-980839 GCF_000390285.2 Anoplophora glabripennis
ATGCTATTAATCCGGGCGAATTAGACCAAACACATGCCTGTTTCAAAAATCGGGCCTAACTCGAATTTTATAGGCTTAAAATTAAGTAAAAAATACACAGAATTAAAGCCTAAATTTGTGTATTTGTGGAGGTCGAGCGTCATATTGTTTATAACAACAGAAAAAAAATAATTGCTCTTTTTCTTCTCATTGCTTCTCTTTTTTCAAATTAATGGTTTACGTTGTAGCACGTGATTTGAATATGGCAAAATGGCAAAATTCATCGAAGTCTAAAATATATTATACATTAAATATTATATTTATTTTACTTTTAATATTCTTATAAAAATTAAAAAAGAAACAACTTTCGCTAGCAATACAATTCATTAAATAAAATATGGTAGAATTGATTGTAACAGTTCTTCTAAATACTATAAAATGTAGTACTTACATGTAATGTTGATATTGTAACATTCAATAATATTCTATACACAAATTACGTGATAATAGTTAATTTTAAAATAATATTTTATACGTCGACCTCTTTTGAGCACGATAAATAGAATACTGATCATTTTTTTTTTTCAAAAAAATAATTGACTTTTGTTTTTAAATACGTAAAAAGACCTTATTACTTTTCAAAATATCGAAAGCATAATGAAATTACAAAAGAAAACGTGAACAGTCAATAGAAATGTATTTTTCGGGGTCTGGCGACGACTTCCACAGACTTTTGCTTACACCATACGAAAGAACGGAAAAAAATAAGTTAATTTTAAAAAAAGCATCCCGGTAGCTGCAACGCATAATCTAAGGGTTAGTTCTAACCGAAAAGGCAGTTCTTAAAAAAAAAAGTTAGTTCTAAAAGTTAAAAAGGGCAGTCGCAAAATTTGATTTTATTTTACGTAACCCATTTATTATAATAAATATTTCTTAAAAAAAAATGGTATTTTTATTTAAAACACACATGCAATGTGCAAACTCTAAGTGATAATAGTATAGAGTCAACATTTTAACAATATATAAGAAACCCAAAACTCAAAAACACCAGGAAAAGCGAATGTAGTATACACAGTCAGGGTTGCCACCCGTCCCGTATTTCAAGGGACCGTCCCGTATTTAAGTCACATGTCCCGGGTCCCGCCATTAGTTCATACGGGACGCTAAAAGTCCCATATTTTGTACTTACGAAAAATAAATGCCAATCGACAGCCAAACAACCATTTTTTACAATCATGAACCATCATGAGCAGACGCTCTCTCAAAGTTCTAGTATGAATTTTCCCAAACAATCTTGCAGAATGTTGCCTTCTATCAGGGAAACGTTGCTGATGTGTTGCCGATACTCTTTTTGAGCCGTCAGACTATTTACATTACAGAAACCATAAATATAATGCATATCGGCATATTCACGATTAGTAAAAGCATGATGGTTTATGGTTGTAAAAAAATCGAATAAAATGTAAAGTCAAGCACAAAGATCACAACTAAGAAAATAAAGAAACGTAAGAATTGAAATGATGGCACACGAAAGTGATTCAATTTCAATTAGTATCAATACAATGAAACTGTCGCCATGACATGAAAGATGCCTACTATGTGAAAATATTTAAAAAGTTAGTGTTCTGAGCTATACATTATTTAAAAAATAATTATTTCTGACTAAACTACGTAGAATTCGAAAAAAAGTAGGGACATATTTTCTTCAAAAAAGACTAATTCATTAAAAAAATAATATTATTTGCTTGATAATTCAAAGGAATAAAGAAAATTCGAAATATTTCTATTAAGGGTAGTTATAAAACTATTCTTATTTGTAACCGATTTTGATGAAACTGATGATAGTTAAAGACCCTTGTGGTATGATTATTAACTACAATTTTCATTACATTATTTTAAATCAGAAAGTTATTTTAAAAAATTTCCTAATGATAAGACCCCTTTGGAGAGCCATATCGCAGTAACGGTGCTCCAGAGGACCAATGTTTATAAGAATTTTTTTTACTATTTTTGGCTCTACTTTCACCTCCTTAACCAATTGAACCAATTTTTCAAAACACCCTGTATAATATATATTATTTATAATTTATTTATTTATTTATTTATTTATTTATTTATTTATTTATTTATTTATTTTTTAGACGAGACTGAAGTTCGAATATATTTTACAAAATACGTATGTATCTTTTTTGTTGGTTTTTAATAATAAAGTTATTATTTTGTTTTTTTTTGTATATATATATTTTGTATTTACAAAATCTGAACCTCTGGTGAACATTACATTTCGAAGATATTGTAGACACAAGACCCAACTAAAAATATTTACATTTATTTTAAGCACTTTGACTTTGAACATTTAAAAATTTTCGCCTGCGGCGCTACTTTTTCTCCCTTCACTAATTATACGATAAAAAAGTTGTGTCCCGTATTTTAAAATTGAAAAGGTGGCAACCCTGTACACAGTAGTAGGTTTCTTCTATATTAACGTATTTTAGAAATAAGAAAGGGTCAAATTTTTTCACAATCCTTTTATTTTTAAAAAGACTACCGGTTTCGAGGTGAAAATGAGGTGTAAAGTTTACCTCAGAGTGAAAATTCGAAATATTTTAAATTATTCAAATTTCTTGGCTGAAAACATACATAGGCATTGTCGAAACCAAGAGAGTTGCATGAACAAAATTTGGACAGGACATAGCTGATGCAATGCGAAACATCGCCTTAATGTTAAAAATGCTGTCACCGCCATTCTTGGTGGTGAAAATTCGAAATGTCCTTTTATTTTTAAAAAGACTATCGGTTTCGAGGTCAAACTTTACACCTCATCTTCACCTCGAAACCGGTAGTCTTTTTAAAAATAAAAGAATTATGAGAAAATTGGACCCTTTCTTATTTCTAAAATAAGTTACAATGGAAAACTCTCATTTACCAACTTTGAACTTCTTCCATATTGTTTATAAAGCACAGCACTCCCTTTTACTGTGGCTTTTGGATTTAGAGTTTATTTATTATCTGGCATTTACAAAGCACTGCATCTTTTTTTTGAGAGGGGGGTATTGTTGGGAACAACAAGTTATTTGCACAAATCGAATTTTTCGGGCGCTTTCTTTGAGCTAGCATAGGGTGATTGATTTTGGGTAGTTCTTAAAATTCCTTAGATTACCCCCTGGGTAGCTGCTTTCTGAGGCCACAATCCATTTGTTAAGTAAAAATTTTGAGAAGTCGAGCGCAGAATGGGCACTATGACGTCACAGCGCTCCCCTCGCCGCGCGGATCACTGTTTTTAACACACGTATACTTGGTCATGTCTTGGCCGAATCCATTAAAAAAATTCAGCGTATAAAGGAAGTCTTCTACTTTACAACGAGCCCAAGTTTATCACAGAATATTAAATAGAACAGCCACAATACCGTTTTTAAGAAAAAAATATATATCTCGGCTCCTATTGGTCGGACCGAGACGCTTTTTTTAAATTTATGTTTTTTAGGCACTATTTCATATGATATTTTGCAACTTAAAAATCTGAAATTTACACAGACGCGAGATAATGTAATTACCTTTCGATCCAATTTTGCCGACTTTATAATTTTAGAGCAAGTCGACATTTTGAAATTGAGGGTCCAGTTTGCGGGTATTTGTTGAGCACCCCAACAGTTATCTTTTCCTGTAGATTCAAAATTCTTTGCTTTGAATGCGTTTGCGAATTTTAAAAAACTGTCCGCATATTTCTTTACACGTCAATATACCATTATTTACAAAGAATTAGCTCTAATAACGATTAGATGGTGCTAGGGTTGCTACTTACCCACTTTTAATTACTTGTTTCATTACTATTAAGGTTTTATTGTTTAAAGTTTATTGTTCGGTTATTCTCAGACTTATATTTTATTTTCTAGGTCATTGTTTGATTATTAGAAATATCCATTCTCATATTCATCTATCTACTCAAGAAATTGTAACCCAAATTTAATTCATAATTCTTTTAATATTTTATGGAATTGTTTTTGTTTACTCCTCTAAAGAAAGCGCGATTGAAATTTCAAGCAAATTTAGTTTATTCCAGTTTTAATTTTTATCTCTGTCTCAACTACAGTTACAACCGCTTCCTTTATACAGTTTCATTCCATTTAGAAAAATGAGAATTCCATAAAGCCGCAAAAAAATGAAACCTTAAAAAGAACGTTATTCAGGATAATTTAGAATTAAATGTATTCCAACGAACTTCTTCAGACTCGCTAGCTTCATCTCGAGATATAGCATTCGATTGGACGCTCTATTGATTTTCCTGGATGTTTTCCCGGCTTTTTATGTATTCAGACTAACGAAGAATCCCACTAAAATACAACGTAATAAACGAAAACACGGATCTAGACAAAACAAATGAGAAAGTCGCAAATCTTCGCTGTACAAGCCCACTGCGACTTTCTGGCGTTTGTTTTCCAGATTAAATATGGAAATGTGTGATTGAAACAAAATGACGTTTATGAAATATTAATGAATGAATGTCCTTTGCTCTGTCTGAGAACAGTATATATAACAGAATTTTGTATATTTGGAAAGATTCAGCTTACATCTGGGCTTAATAGATATGTTCGTCAGGTTTTCAGTTTCAACTAGTTAGATTAAATCTACCTTTTCAGAAAGTTCTCTCAAACTCTAGTTGAAATTTAATTAGCTTTAACCACGATAACTAACTATTCAAGAGGCTAACGTATTCGCTCCAGGTTTATTCTCCTTTTTCTTTCTGTTAAATTCAAAAGTATGGCATATTCTCTTCAGCAAAACTATATTTTAATGAATAAAGAATACATTTATGGGATTTACAATACCAGTGTCACCACAAGACGAGAAAAATGTTATTCTCACCAATGAGAACTCACAAGAAAGAGAGAGAACACAAGGTTTGATGATAAATCTTATTATTTTTTCCACTGGTTACATTCCGTCTTACGCACTTACGACGTAAATGCATTACAAAAGATCCTATAATTAATTCCCACTTAATAGATCTTTCAGCGGCCATAATATTCAATTACCTACTTTAGCTCTAATGCCGTTAATGTCATCTGCAGCACTTAATTTTCTTTCTAATGTGATTTACCGTCAATCACAGCTCAAGGATTTTACGGTTATAGCTTTTTTATTACTCGGAGCTACTTGAACCAAACTACTAATTTATTTACGTTCTTTCGTTCTTTAACATAATAGAAACATGCAGAAGAAACTTATTAAATGAAACATTCGTATTTCCATGTTATCAGTTGAAGAAATAATAATTTTCAAAACAGTGAAAATTTTGTAGTACAGGAGTTACTTAATTTCTTTTTAAAAATGGCAATATATTGAATATAATAAAGTAAAATATACCACAAATAAACATTTCATACTCTTACTTACTCTTTTCTTTTTCTTCTTACTCTTATGATGTTTTTTGGGTACGTAAGTTTTTCAGTTCCACCAGAAACAAGATTCCAATTGAATGTAATAGGTATTAAGGTATTCATTTGCATGTAAACTAGTCTCAATTACTTGAGTTCTGTGCGCAAAGTTTGTACCGGAAAATGTTAAAGTGCCTCTGTCTCTAATAGGAACTGTACAAATATATACAATTGCTTAAATGTATGAAACCATCTTGTCTAGTCGCGGAGTAGTTACATTGGGCCATTCTGCTCCAACAAGTAACAAGAAAGTATTATTGGTGTTATATAAGATGCAACTAAAGCTTTGCTTAATATATTAAACGTTTAGTTTTCAGGTTTTGTATTACATAAGCGGCAATGCTTGTTATTGTTATACAATAACAAATACATTCTTACAGAGCTACACGGAAAAGTAAGTTTAGGTGATTTAAAATATGCGTACACAGCAAGAAATATACTTATATGTAATTATTTGGAAACTAATAAAATAATTTGACGCTAAATTTTACACATTTAATTTGCAAAAATTTACAAGCATCTCAAAAGGTAAAAACCAGAATTTGAATTACTTCATAAAATTTACACTATAGGTTATTCATCAAATTAAATCTAAAATTAATTAATCATTCATTTATACAGGGTGTATCCTAAGTTTAGCCTTAATAAACCTGGGTCTTAAAGTTACCGGTTTTCAAGATAGAAGGCGTTAAAGTTTTTGAAAAACAGCGAGCTGTTAGTGTTTGGAACAAAATTCATAACTTTTACACTGAGTGATTTAAAAAAAACGCCCCGAGACAGGTAGATTTTGTTCTCAGGAGGAGCATCTTTTAAGATAATTCAGTTGTATACAGAGTGATCCAAAAAAGCTGGACGGTCAATAAATTTGTTTTTTTATGGAATACCCTATATATTTTTTCATATTCGGATAAAGCTTTCTTACGAATACAGTGATATAATGTTTGATGGGTCTATCTCAAATAACAAGCGAGATATTGCGAGAAAATGACATTTATTTTATTTAGCAATAAAAATTAGGGTGTTTTTGTTGGCACTCAGGTCACTGATAAAAATTATTAAATTTCGGTTTTTTGTCGTTGCTTAGAAACAAAAACACCACTATTTTAGCGTGACATTTTCACAAATTAGTACGTTATATATACCTTAATAAACTTCGCAAATTTATCACTGACTTTTTTGGAGCTTTTTTTGGCACATTTAATTGAACGTGAAAGGATAGAGATCTTAATGATGGTTGGATATGGTGATAAACTACGAACCCATGCCGAAGCATGTGAGCTGTTTAATCAAATACATGCTAACAGACCACCAATTGCAGGATCTACGGTGAGTAAATTGGTCGCCAAGTTTACCGAGACTGGGTGTGTAAGAGATAGGACACGACAAGGTCGATCCCAAGTCGCTGATGAAACTATGTTAAATGTATTGCTGGAAATTGAAGAAAATCCACATCAGTCAACACGACAGCTAGCTCTAAACAACAATGTGGACCAATCATATTATGTTGTAAAGTTGCTTGGTACAGAAAAGTATCATGGATATAAAGTCCAGCTGATACACTAATTAAATGAGGATGACCCAGACCGCCGGTTGCACTTTTGTGAACAATTAATGTTATGTTGTGATGAAAATCCAAACTTTCTAAGCAACATAAATTTTTCTGGCGAGGCCATATTCTCTTTAAATGACCCGCCATAATAGGGTTATTCACTATAAAAACAAACCATATACAAATTGTTGCTGAGAAAAGATTTATATAAAAGAACCTGCCTGTAAAGTCAAATTTTAAATATACAGGGTGATTAATTAACAATGGGAAAGTCGAAAGCTGACGATATTACACATGAAATGGTGACCATTGGCGCAAACATGCCTTATCCGAAAGTTAATAGTTTTGGTAATACAGGGTGTTGAAAGTTAAAATTTTAAATCGTTTTTTTGCGATTATTCTGAAAATATGTAGGTTAGGAACTTGAAAATTTGTGAAACTATATTTTTTTAGACGACGAATAAGATGCGTGTTGTAATTTCAGCATTGCTCATAGAGGGCGCCACTTACGACCAATTTGACCGAAAATTTAGTTAATAACTTTTTCCCTGTATATTTAACATGAAACTTGATTCAAAATATGTCAAAATTTTCCATCAAACCCATAGATTTAGTAGTATATGGTTGGAGTCAAAGCCCACTTTCTACGCATTGTAGCTGTTCCAACATGAACAGCGAAAGCGACAGCGATTTGCCCTAAGTCACGTGACCTAGGATAAAATCGCGCTACATTGATTTAAAAAGCAACTCTATTTCTGATTAGGAAATTATTTTTTTTATAGTAACACAACAATAAAAAAATACTGTTAAATTTATGTGTCGAATTCGTAATAACACTTAATACTACATAATGGATATAACAAATCGCCAGTGATAAGTCTGTAAATGCCCTAAGTCACGAGACTCCAGACTAGTTTAATCCTTCTTTACATGTTGTCCCCTGCCCTCTCTCTCTCTACACTCCATCCATAGTATACTATATTAGATCTATGATCAAACCCTGCTGCCCTGTTTCCTGTTTTTTAAACAATAGTGACACTAGTGACAGCAGTCTATCAATCAAGAGTATTTGTGATAGTTAGGTATTATTAATTTCCTGATTGTTATGGATTCAACAAAATTTAAGTGGTGTATTTGTTCCACATTCCACATAGCCAATTGCATTAGCTCGATAAGACTCCCGAACTGCACTATAATTTTCCATAAATAAATATGTATATTATATAAATAAATACAATAAAATCATTCATTAAATATGTTGATCCTTACCTGCTTTTATACCTCTGATTTCGCCAATATTAAAACGCCCGTCTTTTTTTAAAAATTCAATTCATGATCATAAAAATTTCAATTTTCGGTAAAATTTGCGAAGTAGCTTTCACAAATCCCGTTTCACACATTCTGCTTTAATTATAAGGGGAGATATTAAATGATTTTTACTAAATAATAATTTTACTTAATAAAGGAATTCGAAGAAAGGAAAATAACTGGTAGACTTGAAAATGTTTTATACGACAGTGTCACTAACAGACTGACACTACTGATAGTATTGACAGAGCGTCTTCTTCCAATTTGTTTCCTTTACGCAATCATTTACACATAATTTCACTACAAGGTGCCCCTTATGACGTCACAGCCGTTTTGAAATATTATAAAAAAAATCATTAAAATAATTATTTTAAAACTGTTCTGACGCTTTTCTCAATCTCTAATTGTGTATATACATTAGTTAGTACGTGTAGAATTATATTATCTACTTTTTGAAATTTGGTCAACAACCCTGTTGTAGATATTGGTCAAATGACAATCCCCATTGGGCGCAAGAATTCCACAGTCAGTGTAAGGGCAAATTAAATGGTGGTGGGAATCATAGGAAGGCGATTTTTAGGTCCTTACTTTTTTGAAGAAAACCTCACTGCTGCTAGATATTTAGATTTTCTGTGTTTTGAGTTGGTGCCGGCTGTAGCAGTTGTTTTCCCCAACGCTGCAGACGGCGATATACCCTATGAAAATATTTGGTTTCAACAAGACAGACATCCACCTCACTTTGGTTTAGAGGTTCGGTTGACTCCTCTGGATTTGTATCTATGGAATTATTTAAAATCTAGGGTATACTTCAATGGACCAAACAATTTAGCAGACTTATAACAGAGAATTCGTGCTGAAATGGAAGGATTCAGCCCAGAAATATACATATCTCTTACATATTTTTCTCACAATAAACCCATTTCGAGTTATAATTTTTTTTTTTTTCATATTTAATTTTAAAATAATTTCTAATAGGTATTTCATGGTGAAAAGAAAATGAAATTCAAAATGGAATGGAATGGAATTTCACTCAAACGGGTGTGGGTAGAAATTGATACATTATTGAGTGAAATTGAGTGAAAATATGTAAGTCCAATTTTTCTTACAGTGAATAGTTTAAGTATTACAGCAAGAAACTTTAATCAGTGTTAGTAGCCACAGTTAGATGACCTGTTCACTTAAGACTAGTGATAGCATCAGAAATCCTGTTTTAGCTTCTGCAATTTAATTGACTATGTCCTTTTATACACACAACATTGTTGCTGAGGCAAATGAATTTTCACCTACCACTAGCGAATATTTTTCCTTAGTGTAGATAAAAAATAGTATAACATTTTACCCGACTTTTTTGCTTTATATCATGGACCCCTTTTAAATTTTGTTTGCACTCCAAGAAGGAATCGATCCCAGGTCGCTGGTAATATGCGATGTGCATCCTCCAATATAGGAAGGCTAGGCCATTAATATCAATCACGACACGAAACGTTAACTTGTGCAGGTATCTTGTACCTGTGCAATGTTTCGCTAGCTGCATCCCAGAAAATATATCTTTAGTGCAAGGTCTATTTATTTTCTTGATTTATCTAAGTACATTTAGTTAGCGGCTTCAACTTAAACAGTCTGCCATGTTGAACATCATATTTTCCTAGTTTCTAATAGAATTCGCCGCGGAATTTTGCTAAGAATGCAATAATTTTCAATTACCAAAACCAAGAAAGAACATTTTGAAAATGAATTATTTGGAAACTGTTCTAGAACAATCATGAGTGGGATTATATACAAAAATTTTTGCACCGATATTAATAAAAGTACTATATCCTTTTTAATAAATTTCGCTTCGTTAAAGATTGTCACACTAAATCTATTTAAACATACTTTAATCCTCTGCATCGTTCTAAATATTTTTTTCACCTCGCCAAAAGCAATCTGCGTTCTCAGGAGCTCATGGGGGCTATTAGTTTTCTTAAGAAAGGAAGGCTTAAAGTTATCTCAGTTCGATCGTAAACTGTCTAACCAGACAATGGCTCTTTTCTAAAGGCGAATTTTAAAGGTAAAATAATTTGCATCTCAATGAGGTCATTATTCCATAAAGGAAATGGATATTGAAACAAATTTCTTGGGATATCATCAAATTTTGGATGTAGGAGTAATTAAATATGATCTTATATTGAAGTTGAGATTATGAATAACGTAATGAACGGCAAAGTCGTTTCTGAATTAGAATTTTAGCGCTCGGAAGGGAGTGAATTAGTTGGATGTACCTAGCTATTAAAAGATCTTAATTTATACAATAAAAAAAGGGGGAAAGAATAATTTCTATATTTTCTGAGGGTTATACAATTTTACTCATAATGTTTGCATTAAGGTTTAACATTAAGAAAACGATCTTCCATTCAGGTTAATTAATTCAGAAGTATTTTCGTTCAAGTTTTGTTTTCTCTCTTTATTACGTAGTGTATCATATTTTGAAGAAATTAATAAATTAATTGATAAAGCCTTATTTTTGCTTAAACAAAAATTTCGCACTGAAATAAAAATCAGCATTGAAAAATTAAAATTTTACATGACTATTTCACGAACTTCAATTATAGTTATGGATTTCGAAAATCCATCTTTCCGATTTATTAGTAATAAATTAGATATTACAGTAGTAATATTCTTTTAGTTGGAGATTTTAATTTTATAGAATATTCAACATACCTACTTCCACTCAGGTAAATTCCTTATTAAATTTCTGTAACTTCTTAGAATGGGATCAGTACAATTTCACTAATAGCAGTTATAGTAGAATACTTGATTTTGTCCTTTCTAATATGTAATGTTTTGTACATGTGCAATGTTTCGCTAGGATGCTTTAGGAAAGGAAGATTTACATCATCCTTCTATTATAATTTTTTTAAAGTGGAAAAACTGTATAAATGTAAAAGTGAATTGATTGATGTTGAATTTTATAATTATCTGAAAGCCAATTTAGTTGAGCTCTATATTGAACTAGCATCCACTAATTGGTATTGTTTGCAAGATTATCAATGAAGCTTTTTGTAATTTTTATGACAAACTCGTTTCTCTAATTAATAAGTATGTCCCTAAAACTGCGATAAAAGGTAGAAACTATCCACCTTGGTTTACTAAGAATATTATCAAAAGTTTTAAATTAAAGCATAAAGCTTTGCGTGATTATAAAATATTTGATGATCCACTAGCTCGCCAGGAATTTGAATTTTTACGAACTTATATAAAAAATTAAATTAAATGTGAATATCAGAAATGTTGTCATAACATTGAGAACAGTATTAAAATCAATTCCAATAAATTCTGGCAATTTATCAATATGAAATAGAATAATAACAGCTTGCCAAATACCATGTATTACCAAGATAATTCTTATGAAGGTACTGGTGAACTGGTTGAGATGTTTGCTCAGTACTTTAGTAGTACTTTTATTAAGTCCAGTTTTGTTTCTGTTGACTCGTTAACGGATACAGGTACTCCATTATTTCATCTGAATTAGTTTACAGAAGCAGAGGTGATTTCAGCTTTAAAAAAATCAAACCCAGAAATACTATGGGCCCTGATAAAATCCCTACATTTCTACTTAATGATTGTGCCTGTGTTTTATCTATACCTCTTACCAGTTGTTTAATTTGTCTATTAGATTTAATATTTATCCCAGTGTATTAAAAAACTCTAAAGTAATTTCTTTTTATGTGAAAGAAATAAAGTTGAAAATTATAAACTTAACATGAATTTTTCTAAAGCTTATGAGTTTCTTCTATATGATTTTATTTTTTCATTTGTAAAGAATCAAATAAGTGAAAATCAATATGATTTTTTTTAAGGGAAGATCCACCACCTCCAACCTTCTGTGTATAACTCAACATATCTCGGGGTGTTTTTGATTCGAATTCGCAAGTAGATGTAATATACACCGATTTCACAAACACTTTTGATCGGCCTGATCATGGTGTTTTATTGACTAAATTAAATAGTTTCGGATTCTCAAAAGACTTACTACACTTCTTTTTAACTTATTTATTGAATGCATTTGTTGAATATCGTGGTCGGCTGTCGAAAGAATTTGTAGCTTCTTCTGGTGTACCGCAAGGATCGGTTCTTGGTCCTCTTTTCTTTAATGACATTGTGGTTGGAACTAATGTTAATTGTTTATGCTGATGACATAAACCTCTATACTGGCATAAGTAGCGGAAATGACTGTTTAAATTTACAATCTAGTTTAAATAAAATTGTTTTATGTCATGACCTTCTCTCTCAAACAGCAACCGGTTGTACTTGATTACTGTATTGATAATACTATTCTTACCAGGCCACATGCCATCCGTGATTTAGGTGTAATATTTGATAGTAAATTGTCTTTTTCGTACCATATTAATATGATTACGAACGAAAGCTTTAAAGTGCTTGGTTTTGTAATACACTGCTCTAAGGATTTTAATGATTCCTCTACTTTTAAATTATTTTATTCAGCATTTGTTAGATCTAAATTAGAGTACTGCTGCATTGTGTGGTCACCCTACTATAATATTTACATAACTAATATTGAAAGAGTTCAGAGACGTTTCTTAAAGGCTGCAGTTTTTAGAGAGGATGGCAATTATCCACCTATTAGTATCCCTCAATGGGCTCTTTTAAATATATTTTCATTTCGCAGTTTCGAGGAACGTAGAACGATTGCACAATTGATATTTTTATATACGTTATTACATAACGCAATTGACTGTTCTCCTTTACTTTCATTGTTAAATATTCATATACCAAGATGATCATCTCGTTTTTCTTCCTTGTTTTATTTACCTGTGTCAAGAATTAATATTCAAAATATTCTCCTCTTTTTCAAATGTGTGATAAATATAATCTGTTTCAAAATCAGTATTTTTAATTGTAATATTTATTGTAAAAAGTTATATTTACAAATTAAATTATATTTGTTTTACATTTATCTATTGTTTTGTCTAATTGTTTAGGTATGTAATATTTTGTATGGTTACTTATCTCATATAGTGTATGATGTAGTTTTCTATTTGCACCTACATTGTAACTAGAATTTCTGTAGGGCAGTGTATTGTCTAAATAAATAAATAAATAAATATTAGCAATTTAGTAAATATAACTAATAACATAGGGTGCTTCGTTTAAAACGTAATTTTTTTTTCTCTTAATGTTAATTTTAAGTGTTCCTATTCATTTATCACGTAAACCTACGTTTTTTTTAATTGACAAGATTGTTAATTTATTACCGACCATTATATGAAAATATGTAGACCCTATTTAACTGAATATAAAATAATACATTACCCTTTGTAGATATTTTAATTCAAAAAATGGAAATTCTTTAGAATCAAGTATTTACATGCAAACAACTCACATTAACAGACATTTAAATTTTAGTCTAATCATCATATTGATATGAAGGACAGTGTAATAAAATATTTATACGATTGATTTCTTAAAAAGATAAAATTTTTACCAATGAGAGAAAATGTATAAATTTTATTGATCCTTTTAGGACAAGGGTTTGTGTAATTAATTTATTATTTATTTAGAAGATTGTGATGTGTAGCAGCTTTACATAAATGAAAATAATGAAATCTAAAAATTTCTGATTTATTAATAAAAATTATATATTATGTTAAATCAGGTAAAACCAGTAAACAATGTAACGCCACTGATATCCCAACGGAACTGTACACAATAAACTTATATTAATTAAGTCCTTCCTCTGGTCCTAATTCAATTAAATCATTTCCCTTCGCAAATAGCTGTATTGTAAGATGTGCGATAGGCCTGGAATAAATTATTTTAAGACAAACACTAAAAGGTAGATACCTTAAGAGAGGAAGGTCCTCGTTTCCTATGAATTATCTGAAACGATGATCAGTATGTTTCGCCAAAATATTGAAGCAGACAATTATTTTATATTAACCACCGCCTCACTGGATTCGTGGGGTGATGCTAACAGCGACAAGTTGCATGATGAACTCTGTTCTCCAATAACAAAAATCTCAGTATTTTAGAACCCGAAATCAAACTTTTAAGCTTTATCTTTCAAATGCAGATACATCAATACCAAGTTTGTTTTATTTTCCTAATTCACCGGTAAACTCGAAAAAATGCTGGTCAGCCCTGATTGCTCGGCTTATGTGCGAGTAAATCTTGTTAAAATTGGTGCGATAGCCAAACCGTGGCACGTACACGTATGAGACCGTTAAAGCCTATCATATTTTATCATATTTGTGGTCGGTATCGGGCTAAATCCGTCATGGAACATGTTGGTATTAAGTAACTAAATGGCCGAATACATTTTCACTTTTTGCAGAAAAATAGACATACTCGAGGTCGTTCAGTATATACAGAACGATCGTATGAAACGGTTACAATTTTTTCCCCCTTTGTCCTGTTGGTTGGTCCTCCGAAGCAATACAGTCAATTTTCATATGCAGGTTGGTCCGTAAGTAATGGTCCATAGAGACATCCTAGATTTTTTACTTCAAAATATTACGATTGGAGCCAATATGCCTTGATAAAATGTTGATAACAAAAAAGATACAGGGTGTCAAAGTTGGAAATTAAAAATTGAATTTTCGTAATAATTATAATATTTTTGAGTGTATGAACGTGAAAATTTAGAGGTTGATGTTTTTGTATATGAATGAGAAATCATAATTTGTTATCTATTTCGATGTATCTTCTAGAGGGCGCCACATACGCCGTGTTTATGACGTAAATACGAGCATAATTTTTTTATCCACAACGTTAACGCTTCTTTTTTTTAAAAATCTTAAACCTACATTATTTTCGTGAAAAAATGGTATACTTGTCATTAGCTCTAGAAATTGTCCGTTTTCAAGAAAAACGCATTTCAACAATCTGCTGCATGTTTCATTACAGGAAATTTTATCGTAGTGTGCGACAATGCCAAGACAGTTTTGACAATTAGAAAAAATCATTGTGACAGTTAGCAATTATTTCAAATTGTATTTATTAATTTTTGGTAAAAATCAATTAAGTATTTAAAAGAAAATAACGAATTATGCCGAGACATAATAATTTCTCGAATTTGGAAATGAGAGATATGACGGTTGTTTATTGTCAACAAAATTTCAATGGACGTGCTGCGCAACGTGAATATTGCCGAAGATTTCCAAACAGATTGCAACCTGGTAAACGACTGTTTCAAAATCTATTCAGAAACTTAGGCGAAAGTGGTTCATTTCGTCCTAAACGTGATAATTTAGGTCGACCAAAAATGATTACGCCTGACCAGGAAGACGAAATACTAATTCGCATTGCAGATGATCCACAAACTAGTTCAAGACGATTAGCTGCAGCCACGGGAATTAATAAAACATCAATTTTAAAGACATTACATGAAGAAAAATATCATCCATATCATTTTACACCAGTTCAAAATTTATTACCTGTCGATCTTCCTTCAAGATATCAATTTGCAAGTGATATTCGGAACAAGCAGAATACTGACTATACATTTGTCAACAGAATATTGTTTACAGATGAAGCGACATTTACTCGCCGAGGTATTTTCAATTTAAGAAATAAGCATTGTTGGGAAGTTCAAAATCCTCATGTAACTCGAGAACGGCACTTTCAACATGAATTTAAGATTAATGTTTGGTGTGGGATCATTGGAAACCATTTTCTAGGTCCATATGAGTTGCCAGGAAATTTAAATGGTACAAGTTATTTAAATTTTTTAGAAAATAGCTTTGTTGATCTATTGGATGCGTTACCACTGAATTTGAGGCAAAATATGTGGTTCATGCAAGATGGCGCTCCGCCACATTTTACTCATCAAGTAAGAACATATCTAAACCAACACTTTCCTGAACGTTGGATTGGCCGTGGTAGTATATTTCCTTGGCCGCCACGTAGTCCAGACTTCAACCCTTTAGATTTTGGTGTATGGGGCACAATGAAGGAAATTGTTTATAAAAACACTATAAATACTCGCGTCCAACTTTGGCAAGAAATTAGTAATGCCTCAACTTTTTTTGATCCAATGGTATTATTTAATATTAGACGATCTTTCATAAATCGTATGGACAAGTGCATCGAGGTGAATGGTGGACATATTGAAAATTTACTTTGAAACATTTCCTATTTTTCCTTAGGTACATATTCAGTTTTTTACTTGTTAAACGCTTGATAAAATCATAGTTTTGTTTAATTAAATTTCTCCTTTAACTGGTTTTGTAAATAAAATTTATCAACTTGATAATTTGTATTTTAATGTGTACAAAGGGATAATGTTTAATTGTCAAAATTAATGTTTTCATTAGCGCACACTACGATAAAATTTCCTGTAATGAAACATGCAGCAGATTGTTGAAATGCGTTTTTCTTGAAAACGGACAATTTCTAGAGCTAATGACAAGTATACCATTTTTTCACGAAAATAATGTAGGTTTAAGATTTTTAAAAAAAAGAAGCGTTAACGTTGTGGATAAAAAAATTATGCTCGTATTTACGTCATAAACACGGCGTATGTGGCGCCCTCTAGAAGATACATCGAAATAGATAACAAATTATGATTTCTCGTATACAAAAACATCTACCCCTAAATTTTCACGTTCATACACTCAAAAATATTATAATTAACATAAACATAAACACACCACAGAAATGAGACAACCCCCAAATCCGAAAGCCAAAGGCTTGTGCGGAAGGGGGCTACACTTGAAAAAACGCGGACAAACACCCATTATCTATCGACATTGCCAGTGCCGACACCGGGGATCGAACCCGGACCAGAGTAGGCAGCCTAGCCGAGAAATGCTTGCCACCGCACTCTCGACCGACTGCGCTACCGTGGCGATGACGAATTATTACGAAAATTCAATTTTTAATTTCCAACTTTGACACCCTGTATCTTTTTTGTTATCAACAATTTATTAAGGCATGTTGGCACCAATCGTAATATTTTGAAGTAAAAAATCTAGTATGTCCCTATGGACCATTACTTACGGACCACCCTGTATAAGCCACATAACCGTCGAGATTATACAACCAACATTACGCGATTGGCACTGTCAACTAAAAATCCCTAAATCTTATCGTCATCAGTGTTAATGATTCATTTACAATGAACTGTGACAAATCGCTGGCTCTACTCTTGAAATAATGCGATTGCCGATTCGGTTGAATAGAATGTCCTGAAAAATGATGCCAGTCATCAGCTGATGAAACAGTATGTTGTATTTTAAGGCAATATTGATCTTACTGCTTTATTTTCATTTTATTAAAATGCACTTGTAATGTCTATTCATTAAACATATATCTTCCTTGCAGGAAGTCCAAGGTCTTCTAGTCGGTATTAATTTCATTATATCTAAGAGAGAAAGGAGGTTGAATCTCGACGTACAAATCTCATAATTGCAACACCGACTCATAATCTCAGTTGCAGCCACCCACAAACCGAATTAATTTTTTATTTCATGCTACATTGATGCTTCTGCAATCTGTTATAAGTTTTGTCATCTGCCGAAGCCTGGTCTTGCTCATGCTCCATGTTTCAGGTGTTGTCTTTTCTGATAGAGCACTCAACATTTCCTTCAATCGAGTCTTCCTTGTCATTAATCCCAATATTCTTAATAACCTCCTTACAGCGGTCTGTACAAAGCCTCCTTAGTGACACTCACAGTCTTTTGATCGAATTATTGCAAGTTATATTGTTTTTCATTTCATTTGTGCTACCTATGCATCAATCTAACGGCCACAGTTTTTGTTTGATTATCTGTTTTGGAGTTATTTTATCATATCTCATTTCTCTAAGGACCCCCAGCCCAGTGTAACGCATTCGAAATGCGTGTTGCATGTTATGGGTTGCGGACATCCAGTCATCATTATTCCTGAAGACAGATTTTCACAACATACGGTTGATTTATTAAAATATTTTCAAACTGGATTTAAATAAATCTCTTAGTAACATCCATAGAATATGTCATTTTTAAGCAACCAAATTTAACTTATTCAGAAATATGCATTATATTTTATTATTAGCTCTTGTAAAACAGTCGTAAATATAATATTCAAATGAAGTCAAATAATGTTCTTCGACACTATAAATTTAAGCATGCAAAAAATCTCGAAGACACGATTTCTAACTGTTGATACTGCAAGAAGCAACTACTTTATGGGTTACATGCCCCAACTAACATTGAATTAAACCAACAATATCCAGTAAATAGCTAGTAATTAGTAATTATCTAAAATAAAAACTAAAAATTATATGATTAGATATTAGTTATAAAAAAACACATACATTTCATACGATTTTTGTTGAGATAGAATTTTAAGAAGACCCTTGCGTCACTTTCTTGGAATTAACCGTATTCATCACCCAAAGTAGAACGATATTGGCGGCGGGGCGTTCACCGTAGCAGCTTGCTGTGCATACTGTGTTTTGTTGTTTCTTCGTAAGTGTATCGTCCTATTTATTTTCAGTGTAATTTCTTTTTAAAACTAATCAATAGAGGTGAAAAATAAAAGAAAGGGATTTAGTAGGTTGGTTAAGTAAATCTTTCTTTGTTTTTCCTTTTTTATAATAATTGTATTATCATCAGTTGTTAATCGATAGAGTGGACTGTATAAACTCTTGTGCTGATTGAATAATTTCCTTTATTTCCTGAATATGGTACAACTACACAATTAGATTAATAGAATTTAGAATATGTCATCATTTTTAATTTGATTTNCCAATATTCTTAATAACCTCCTTACAGCGGTCTGTACAAAGCCTCCTTAGTGACACTCACAGTCTTTTGATCGAATTCTTGCAAGTTATATTGTTTTTCATTTCATTTGTGCTACCTATGCATCAATCTAACGGCCACAGTTTTTGTTTGATTATCTGTTTTGGAGTTATTTTATCATATCTCATTTCTCTAAGGACCCCCAGCCCAGTGTAACGCATTCGAAATGCGTGTTGCATGTTATGGGTTGCGGACATCCAGTCATCATTATTCCTGAAGACAGATTTTCACAACATACGGTTGATTTATTAAAATATTTTCAAACTGGATTTAAATAAATCTCTTAGTAACATCCATAGAATATGTCATTTTTAAGCAACCAAATTTAACTTATTCAGAAATATGCATTATATTTTATTATTAGCTCTTGTAAAACAGTCGTAAATATAATATTCAAATGAAGTCAAATAATGTTCTTCGACACTATAAATTTAAGCATGCAAAAAATCTCGAAGACACGATTTCTAACTGTTGATACTGCAAGAAGCAACTACTTTATGGGTTACATGCCCCAACTAACATTGAATTAAACCAACAATATCCAGTAAATAGCTAGTAATTAGTAATTATCTAAAATAAAAACTAAAAATTATATGATTAGATATTAGTTATAAAAAAACACATACATTTCATACGATTTTTGTTGAGATAGAATTTTAAGAAGACCCTTGCGTCACTTTCTTGGAATTAACCGTATTCATCACCCAAAGTAGAACGATATTGGCGGCGGGGCGTTCACCGTAGCAGCTTGCTGTGCATACTGTGTTTTGTTGTTTCTTCGTAAGTGTATCGTCCTATGTATTTTCAGTGTAATTTCTTTTTAAAACTAATCAATGGAGGTGAAAAATAAAATAAAGGGATTTAGTAGGTTGGTTAAGTAAATCTTTCTTTGTTTTTCCTTTTTTATAATAATTGTATTATCATCTAAGTTATTTATGATTTGAGATCTACTGTACTATAAAATATATAAAAACAGATTTTCATTGAAGAAATCTACTTTGTATAATGTTTACCTTATATGTATACATATATTTTAGTAGTCTGAAAATAACGCGGAAAATTTCAAGGCACACCCCTACCTACTACGGTAAATTGTTACAGTAATTTCGATAACAGAATATTATTGGCTTATTCTTTTATTGGAATTCTATCTCAACAAATATTACACGGACTGTATTTGACATTATGAGATTGTTAAATAATGTAATCTTTTATAGAAGTATTGTATAATTTATTTGTCTAACAAAGGCAACACATAAAAATATCCATTATAGAAAGATCTTATTATATCCACATTTCACTTATACTGTCTCTACAAAATGTCATTTTTTAAGTTTTGTTTTTTATTTTCTACACAATTTTGTTCTATTAATATTTATTAATTCCTTCCGCAAAGTGACCACCTGAAGAAGCAATCCTACGTAAAATGTGGAAAAAGTAATCTGTTTATAGTGAAATCGTTCAAGAATAATGTTGGAACAACAAAAATATAAGATATTTCTTATTTAACAAAACTGCCAAGTATGAATTATTATAGGTAGATATTAATAATATTCAGTTGCATCATTTTCAGCTTTTATTTTACATAAATAGATTAGCCCATATTATAGCTGTTTTTCGCAATATCAATAATTAGGAATCTTGTTTGTGATATCATTTGCATGTCTAGATTTTTGGTATCGAAGAACATTGACATAATTTGAAAGTATTTTTAAGAAATTTCCTATTAATAAGCAACCTTAACTTGGTTAAATCGTAATAAAACTTTATATATTCATATCAAATTAACCTTGAGGTCATATTAAGCTTTTTTGATTTCGTAAATCTTTTATCAAAAATACTGAATAACCAGAGAAATTTGTCACATACTATTTTGTTTTCAAACACTAGTTAACTGAGTGCATTTTTGGGAAAACTATTAGTTATTAGTTAGAGGCATTAAATAATTTTTTCAGATTCCTTCAGACATGACTTGTGAGCTTCTAAAATAATAATATTGAAAGGCATAACTGTGTGCACACAAAATTGACTCCAACATTTCCGCAATTACAAGGATATTATGACTATGTACCTGCGGTAACCAACTGATATCATGTCCTGCATCGTTGGACAACGCTAAATACTTCCGACGTATTTTGCAATTAGTTCAAACACGCAGGTAAATTTCCCAAATTGAATTCATCCGGTAGCTCCAGATTGAGTAACTACTGCCGACGGCACCGTTGCTCTATCCACCAGCCTTTAATTCGAGCCGGTATAATGATCCTGCTAATTTGGTTATCGCTCCTGACAAGTTATCCTAGGTAAATGTTAAGTTGGCCATAACGGCGACGCGCCTCGATCAGAGGCGTGCGAAAACTTGGTAATGTAATCGTGGAGCTACAGCATCTCAGTTATTAATTCAAATTTTGACCCAATTTTTACCCCCATACGAATTGTCGGCCATAAAGTATGCCTGTGTATAGCAGTTCTATAACAAATTTAAGTAATACATAATACATTATAACAACATTAGAATCTTTTCCATTTAATATGCATTTTTCGTCGATCGACCTTAAAGGCGTAGTTTTAGTGGCAGCTGTCAGGCATTAAACTGTCACATTGACTGCTTATCACGAAAATGCCACTTTTGTGGTATTCTCAATGGTGATTGGTCAATTTTCTTAAATCGACGTAGTCAAGGTCACTACGCTGAAAGTTGATTTAACTTTAACTTTTTCGCGTAAACGTCAAAAAATAAGCGATATTTATGTTTTTCGTCATCAGTCAGATCAGTCATACATTATTTTAATTTTGTGTAACCGGTTTGTATTTATTATTATTTGGAAATTTTGACGATCGTGAAAATTTGGAATGAAGGAGGTAAGCTATAGGTATTAGGCTTATAGCTATAGGTATTACTGGGACCACAAATGCTTCACTGCTTTGAATGAAAGCGTTTCCAATTACAATACAATATTATTATTACAATATTTCGATTACACGCGAATAATGTGGAAGGTGATAAGTTTTCAAATTTATCGTTTACGTCAAACGCCGCGTTTCGGCGCAATATTGTGAAAGCTCTCTTAGAATCATTTTTACTTAAAAATTAAAATTTGTTCTTTAACGAAAGTAGTTTTATTTTGTAATTGTAAACATTTATAGTGAAATTGGAACAGCCTGTAAGGAATATCCCTTGTCCTGTTTGTTTTGAAACATTTACTTCGTCTATGTAGGTTAAAGTATTTTCACTAGTAGATGGTTTATGAACTATTGAATCCTCCAAAGTGGGTGGATTATTTAAAAAATCGCTTCCGGCAGTTGCAGAAAAGAAATTTTTTGAAGTTTTCCATCTAACATGCATTTTTAAAATTGTGATATAAGCTCCCGAATTTATTAGTAGTGTAGCTGAAGTTCTACGGAAACAATGTCCGGAAATGTGTGAATTCCTATTAATTGGTTTACCATTTTTTTCATCATTTCAATATTTAAAAAAAAAACTGTTAAGTACTATCTATTTGTGTAAGGTGTTGCGGTACTATATTTCCATCATATGTCTAAATATTCGTTTACAATAAAGGATCACTTTTTTTTTGGTAGTTGCCAAAGTGATCACCAATCTATTTCCCATTATCTTCAGTATCCCTAATTTTTATTTATAGTAATTCATTACATCGACACGCCCTAGATATGGCAAAAATCATTGCTATCTATTAATAGTCGGTATTCTTCGTTTACAAAAATATTTTGTTTATAATTACTTTTGTACCTAAATACATATCATCAGGGGCCTCCACTAGACATTTTTTAATATATTCATTTTCTGAAACGCCTGATTTTTTAGCACGATATCCATCCAATTGCCGTTTCAAAAATGATTTCACTTTTACATACTTTCCAATTTCGATGTTGTTGTAGATATTCAAAGTAGCTCTGAACATCGCATATATTAACATAATGAGGAATATTTTATACTTTTGATTAATTCAGAAAAATATACCAATAGTACATTTTCTGAATAAGATAATGTTATTCTCAGCCCTGTAATTAATAAATTTTTTATATGTTTGCTGATATATCTTCTTCGACTTTCCTGGTAATAAATTATTACACTCTATTTGCTTTGCTGATTCAATAATTTCTGTTAGATTTAATGTGAATGCTTCCATCTCAAATAATAAATAGTTATTTTTATGAATTTAAAGAGGTGTCATAGAATTTTAATAATATAAAATAAATAGCTTTTTTAATACCCGCCGTGGTATTAAATTTTGTACTTTACTGTTTAGTTAAACAAATAACATTTTTTTTGCGGTAAAAACATTTTTCTAAGTACAAGTTAGTATGTACAAATATGAGACTTTATGGTCATAATCTTTTTGCCACTGTTCTTCTCTTATTGATTAGAGTTAAAAACATGGGTCAGTCTCGTGCAATACTAAGTGAGCGGCCCAGTTTTTACAGGGAGATGGTTCAGGAGTAATTTTAGGAGTCTGCTTAGGGACGAACCAGCTCTAGGAATAATTAATAACATCTAGTTTGGGATAAACAGAGAGACAGTCAGATCAAGATGATAATAAAGAGCGTACACCTGGTATCCTGTTATTTACAGCAAATTATATTCTAAGTACATTTCAACAGAAGTAAGTAAATGGTAGTAGGTAAGTTTTAACATCCCAAAACGGAGAGGAATAAACGTTAAGCAAGGAAGAAGTCTGGAACTGAAACAGACGAATCATCACTACATGAAAATAAGAAAGTAAAGTAATAAAGAGAAAGAAGAAATTAATTTTTTCCTAGATCTAAGAGAGTTTGACTGCAGCCTTCGATGATGATTGGATGGAAGAAGATAGTGTTCCAAAATGTGAACAACAAATCTAAAAGAGGTGACTGGATTGGATGTTTAAAATGTATATATGGTTCCTCAAAGGGAAGGTTTTTTCAATAAAAAAATCATGATAATGTATGTATCAACAATGTCAACATGACTGAAATGGTACTCTTCTATCTCTTTACTATGCTCTGAGTTTTTTCGCTGTAGACAGAACATCTTCGTAAAACACAAATCCGAATACTGACGCATGAAACTTTATGTTATATGTTCAAATTTAATTTATCTAGATTAGAACCAATTACATCACAAACCTATACTAATTACGTATTACAGGCAATTATATAAGTCTATGTGGATTCATTACTATTAATTTGCGTCGAATGCAAAAGCCCTTGTAACAAAATATTATGCACAATTAACATAACGCTTTGCTGCATTAGAGTTCACCATCACCAGATCAAGGAAACTGCTTTGATATAGGCTTTCGGTGTTTGCAGATTGCAGCGCAGATCTTATTAGTTTATTAGCTTCCACACTATCGCCGTTACTGTTACTGTACGTATACATACATTCAAGATGCGGTCAAGTTCTAAAATTACATGCTTGCTTGATTTTAACTATGTACCCCTCTAATAAGGTAATAGTAGATACGTAAATAATAGTCTATTACTTTAGTGATCTAATGACGTTTATACTAAACTTTGTATATTATAGCACCGTCATCGTATAATGTTTACCTTATATTTTTTATTTTCTGGCTTATGTAATAAATACATTATGATGTATTTTAATAACATACGAGTAGTACAAGTAAGTACTACGGTAGAAAAAAATGCATTAACTGTTAAAAGTTTATTCAAACTAAACTTTTTATCATAAATATTAAAAAAGCAATTATAGTAGTTTGCTGCATTAATGATCAATTTTCTTCGGCTTTTCGGCTTTTATTTCCATGATCGAGTCGAACAGTGAGTTTAGGGAATAGTCAGAAGTCACTCCGTGCTGAATCAGGTGAATACGGTGCTGTGTGAGCAGGTGCATTATCATAATGTAAAAACTAACAGTTATCTGTCCATAATTTCGGCCTTTTGAGGTGAATAGCATCGTGAAAACGACTCATAACACTCAAAGAATATTCCCTTTTAACAGTTTAGCCGGTTGGGAGAAATTCATAGTGTACTACGCCACGATAGTCAAAGGAAACTGTCAACATGACCTTGATTTTTGAGTGTCTTTGACGTGGTCTTGGTTCACCTTTTGCACAATATTCACTCGATTGATAGGCTGTTCCGAGTCGTAAGCGTAGATGCCAGTCTCGTCTCCAGTAATGATGCGTTTCATGACGTTTTGGTAGTCAGAAATCATTGTTTCAAAAAGTTGAGTGTTTTTGGAATTAAACGAGATTTGAAGCATCTAAGACACAAGGCACAACAAATCTTTTAAAATGGTATTTGCCTAACCTTTTGAAATGCCAACAAGGTCCCTTATTGTTATTTTCGAGCACAAGATCTTTGATTTGAACGTGTTGTTCATTAGCTGACGTTGATGGTCGTCCGGAACGCTGTTCGTTTTTAACGCTTTCTCTGCCTTCTTTAAAGTCTTTGCACCACTTGTAAACATTTTCTTGCCATATAACCTGATCACTAAAGGCCTTCTGTAACATCCTTAACGTTTCCGCGGCAGAATATTCAATCCGCAACAAAATTTAATGCAAATTCTTTGCTCAACAAAATTGGACATAGTGAAAATCGATAAATTCACTTTCGTATGTTTACAAATCCACTAGTAGCTCGGCAGCAATTGAATAAATTAACTTGGAACTCTGCATGGATATCAAGGATCGTACTACCAATGTATAAAAAAATAATTACAATATAAGTATGTCACCATCGTCTCCAAAAATTGCTAATAGGTGAAATTCTCTTATAACTTTCAACTATGACAATATTTTTCAACCTAATGCCGATTCACTGCGGACAAATCAGCATCAGAATTGGCAAAAAATGGAGCAATATCCGATATATTCCTCTGAGTGTACTTTTTCGTTAAAAATTATTGAAACAATGAGATCAGGATTATATTAAAATACAACGTTCTGTTTTACCGGCTGTGATTGGTGCAATTTTTCTATTCAACCAATCAGGAATTGCCTTATCTCGAGCGTAGACGTAACAGTTTGTCATTGTTCATTGTAACCATTAATGTTCAAATTACTATTAATGTGCAAATTCTCATAAGAGATAGCAAAAAAATCGAGTGGCATGATTGAACTGTTACATTATTATTAAAAATTTGAAGCAACCATTTGTAGGAACCATAATAGACACTAAGGAAACAATATTGTAAATAAACTGATATAAAGTATCAAGTTAAATTTTTTTTATGGCAATGTAGAAAAGTCACGGTAATAAAATCAATGTGTGTACAAGCGACACAAAGATTGGTATGTTTCGAAAAAACAAAGAGAGAAATCCTTTTGAAATTATATTCCTTGCCAATTTTTCAGGAAAGATATGATAAAAAATACATGGCTGTTAGATCAAAAGTAATAACACAGATATATTTTTTAACCACTTTAAAGGAAAATATTCTGTTCAGAAGATAGATATTGATACATTTAGGAAAATACCAAGGAAATTGTTAGATAACTTGGTTTGCCTAATTCACATGAATATAGGGATTATAGTTTTAAACGACCATCTACAATCATGTGATCGTCAACGGTGGCAGAATTTTATGTAGAAGAATCAGCTAACAAAAATTGTAATACCAAATCAAATTTTGCGTAGAGAACGACCTAAGGAAGAAATTTCAAACAATGCTGTTGCCGCCACTGATATAATGTATAGGTATTACATCGAGGAGTTGTAAGTACCTGGAATTCCTATTAAAAATTGTTAATTACAGGATGTTAAAAATGATGAATCAATAAAAATAACTGTTGGATTTACTGATAGACCTTTTAGCTGAAGTCGTACATCAAAAACGTTCTTATAAAAGCCAATTTTTTACAGTAAAAATTATGTAAAAAATTATCATTTTTAATACGATCGTATATTGTGTATATTCCTTTTATGGATTGTGATCCACCAACGTTGGGATCGAATTAGAAAGACCACAGTACTAGATGATCTATTCAGCATTTACTATGAATAGATCGTCTTCGTCTTTCAATATTCTATTGTTTTAAAGATTTTTCTGATTCGACCAAATACACGAATCATAACCAATACAGGTCAGATGTGCTTGAAACCCATCAAATTCATCACCAACATTATTCATCGAACTCAGTAAATCTGTAAACGACCGAAGATCAAACTTTTGTCATTTACCTACGCAGCTTCGGCCTTTCATACTTTTTATTCCTTACAAATTATCTTGTTATTGACAATCTTCAACGTGCAACAAAATGTTTTCTTAACACTACAGCATGTTAAAGCTTGATTTAGTTTGGAATCTTCTCTTAATATGTGTTCAAACAGTTACCTTGCAGAGTCTTTCGTGCTTACTTATCATTTACCTTTCCGCCCGACATACAAAGTAAATTTAGCATGTCAGGAAGCTGTGAAGTCTACGATTTGTACATCTTGTTAACGGTAGAGTCCAGTTGTACAAACATAGTAGTTTATTGTGTTGGGCGATGTTGATGAATGGGCATTTGTTTTCCTATCCGTGTGATGTGACTGAAATCCTTGTTCATTGCCACATTTCAGCATTAATTCTGGAGAGGCAAGCGTATAAATACAGGTAGATTAATGATGATAAATCTAAGGGTCACAAGTTTCGGTTAATGAATTGGTGCCGATTGAATGCCGGATAGCGTGTTAGAAAATTATATTGTGAATGCTAGAAAAGCATTGAGACATTTTAACTAAATAAAATTAAATTTTCTTTTCGTGAAATTTGTTGAATTAAATTCAAATGTTATTTAGGAAAAAAAACATGGAACATTTCTGTTCTTATAAGGACATAATTATGATGGTACTTTTTCAATGGTCACGTCAATGTTCTTTCCGTAAATTACCGAATTTTTTTGAGCACTTCCTTTGGACAAATGATATATGGTTTGAAGAGTTTATTTCCAGCATTAAGAATATATGTATACACAAAGGGTATAATCAGATAATCAATNAATTATGATGGTACTTTTTCAATGGTCACGTCAATGTTCTTTCCGTAAATTACCGAATTTTTTTGAGCACTTCCTTTGGACAAATGATATATGGTTTGAAGAGTTTATTTCCAGCATTAAGAATATATGTATACACAAAGGGTATAATCAGATAATCAATTATCTCTGATGATGGCTTCGGCGGCCGAAAACTCCTAGTTATAGTCTTAAAGAAAATTATGAAAAAAATACATCTTATAAACGTACTTTCTTTTTTCTTTCATTAATTTCAATATTGCACGTATTATTTCTAAATAGTAGACACTGATGAAATAATAGTCAATATTTTTTCTTCACTTTCCAAGAACTCTGTTTCTAAACGCAGATATTTCACTTTTTCATGATATCGCAACGAAAAAATTCATAGTATTCATGGTTGCATCTTCCAAAAAACATATCAACAGAAACAAATGATTTTGCTCATTGCAGTCCACTTATTTTTTTTTAATTATGCGTTATTTTATGTATGCAATATGTCTTCAGCGAATTTTTGTTAATAACACAGCACCACAAAAAAATGTCTTGTGCAAATCACCAGAATACATTATTCCCATGTATTTCGAGCCGCTGAAAATCTGACTTTGGATTCGTGTTCAGCGGGTTAAGATACATGGGAATATAAAGTTTCAGCTACTGATAAAACATACATGGATTTTAAATTCTGATTTATCGATTTTGTGTTTTTAAGCATTTTTTGATGTTCAATGCGATATGCTAGGGCAATTCTAATAGCAGATTTGAATTTAGTAGCTCAAAATACATGGGAATAATGTATTCTGGTCATTTAAATTTTTTTTGTGGAGCTTTGTAAATAGTTAAACCTGTAGCTCAAGTTACAGCAGTATTTTCTTTAATGCTAACACTACAGGATGTAAGAAGTTTGACTGCCATTACTTCAGCATGAGATAGAGCAATCAGAAATGAACAAAAAAGTTGTATATTACAAGGGCGTACGATTAACAGTTTTCAAAATACAGCATGTATTAATATTGGGGAGTTTCATCACAACGTGACAACAGCGCTTAACTTAATGCTACACAGCTGATGCACACCACTTATGCACGCTGAATTACAAAAATATAAAAAACTACTATTGTGAAACATTTAGTTAAGTTTCAAGACAATTATTTTCCAGTTCTTAAACAAGAACTGAATATGTAATTAAAGATTCACGTCGTCCAAATAATCATACGTATTAAAAATACTGGGTACTTACAAAAAAGCAAAATTCAGTAATTTTTAAACGCACAAGTGCAAAAATAACTGCAACATATGCTCAAAATCTCCACCACCATTTTCGATGCACGCACGACACCTTCGAATCCAATTATCGCGCACTCGCTGGAAAACACCTCAAGAAAAGGAAATAGTAGTACGCAAAAAACACTCAGACACGGTCCAATTCCAGATACCAACTGAATTGCGTATTTCTGGTTGCTGGACTGCTTAGTACCTCGTGTTAATCGCCGCGCCGTTGTCACATTACTCGATATGAATTTTATCGAATTTTTAATTTATTACAACGCGAATTATTTTTTAGAATTAAGCATAAATAAGTTCAAAAAAGTGATAAACATTGTATTTTATGGTATCCTATGCAGTTATGTCAATATTCCTTAATTAATCGAACTTTTGTACATCAAGTTGGAGATTTTGATAATTTTTTCTCGGAAATGGTTGAGTTTAGGACNTTGTGCTTAAATTTTAGCTCGAATTTTAGTAATTATGATTCTCCTAAAACAGGAACTGACTATGTAATCAAAGATTCACGTCGTCCAAATAATCATACGCATTAAAAATAATTTAGATACTTACCAAAAAGCAAAATTCAGTAATTTTTAAACGCACAAGTACAAAAGTAACTGCAACATATGCTCAAAATCTCCACCACCATTTTCGATACACGCACGACACCTTCGAATCCAATTTTCGCACACTCGCTGGAAAACACCTCTAGAAAAGGAAATAGTGGTACGCAAAAAACACTTAGACATGGTCAAATTCCAGATACCAACTGATTTGCGTATTGCTGGTTGCTGGACTGCTTAGTACCTCGTGTTAATCGCCGCGCCGTTGTCACATTACTCGATATGAATTTTATCGAATTTTTAATTTATTACAACGCTAATTATTTTTTAGAATTAAGCATAAAGAAGTTCAAAAAAGTGATAAACATTGTATTTTATGGTATCCTATGCAAGCAGTTATGACAATATTCCTTAATTGATCGAACTTTTGTACATTAAGTTGGAGATTTTGATCATTTTTTCTCGGAAATGGTTGAGTTTAGGACCCATGTCATATAAGGTTTTTGTTTATTTTAATGTATTCTGTCGTCTGTTAAAATGAAGGCAGTCAAACTTCTAACACCCTGTATAATGATTCAAAGAAAATGTTCCAGAAGTTATGATATGGACTTAAAAGACACCCTGTATGTTATTATTTCTTTAAATTCGTACACTTGTTCGCAAACTGGGCCCATATATAGACATATCATTGATTATGTTGAAAGTTGAGGCTCTAAAAGACTCCTTTGACATTTTAAGTGCCATACTTCATTACGTTTCCCAAGTTACATTGCCTGTAAACCTATATTTCCTGAGAATATCAGATTCTACACAGGTCCATTATTTACACCGATGTTCGGTCTATAAATATAGCTCGAAAAACTTTTGTTCTTTTGTACACAGTATATCGAATCAATCATTGAGAAAGAATGAGCGTTCAAATGATACAAGTTCTCCCCTTCAACATTTGGATTCAATATCCTTTTTAAACTCATCTCTTATATTACTTTCGCTGTTATGTGATGTTCCGTGGAACTCATAGTTTTCGACGTTTTATGTATTGTATCTATAGATAAACAATACAATGCCTACGGAGCAAAAATACAATCGACGATTTTAAGGCGCGTTGTTCTTAGTTTCCTCAGATTCTTTTTGTTCATTTATTTTTTTAAAGGAATAAAAAGCATAAAAACTGAGAATGTTCTTTAGAATAATTTATCATTAAAAATGTAATTGAAGAGTTATTAAAATTGAATCCTTCTCATAATTGAAAATATAAGGAAACAAATGGCTTCAAAAAAATAATGAATGAAAATACACTGTATAAAAAATTTAGTGAAATTTCACCCAGATTGCACTCGATAATGTGTCAATTTCTGTCCACGACCAATTTAGTGAAATGTTCACTATATTAATATCAATACAACTGAAATTTATTACTGAAACTACATCGGCAGAACCGAGTAATTTAACTCAAATTTGAGTTTCTACTATCTTCCATTAAGTGACTTTTTACACTATTCTGAGCATGGATTACATTATTTTGGGAAAGTTATAACACAATTGGTTGTATAAAATGAATGATTTCACTAAATATATGCTGAAATGTTTCGAATACTTCGTTTAATACGTTGATAGTTTCTAAGAATAGAAAATAGCAAAAAAACCTCGACAAAAATAAAGTTAAACACGGTATTAATTTTAAGTATCGAGGACTAGGGTTATCTCAGGAAAACACCTCTCCTGCGGGTGAGCATGCAGGTTTATACAAGCGTGTTAATACATATTACGGATTATCCTTAATGGTGGAAAATTGAACTAAATCCTTAAAATCGCACGGGCTTAAAATTCGATTAAAGCCTCTTCAAGCCTATTATTATCGAACATTCGGCTAATTCCGGGTATACTTTTGCCATTCTCTGCTTTTCAATTTTTCAGTAGCACACTTAGTAGAAATGAAAGTGGCCTGCTAAAACCACTTTAGCTTTTATGCCGACCTAGCTCACGCTTAAGTCTCCAGAGGGTTATTGAAATATATTTCAAACTAATATCGAGGTACCTATCCAATATACAAGCCATTAGATTGTAAAACCAATAATACCTACAAGCAAATAAGAACAAATTCGATAACATAAATATCGAAATTTAACTTAATTTTGATTGAATGAGACCTAATATTGGTCTTTGCGGATACAGTAACATAATATTGCCATTGTCTAAATGGGCTAAAATTTTTATGTTTAAATATTGTTTTCAATAAGTTTGTTTCCTAAAAAACAAATATTTTATTATTACCTCTCGCATTTTTTTTACTCTATTTTAAAGGTACCAAGATAATTCAAATAAATTTAAAAATTAAAAAAAAAATAGTAAAATTAAGACAGAAAAACAATTATAATTGACCTAGTCATGTCCAAAGTTTTTGACACTGTCGTTTCAAAATTGTACAGGATGTGTTTTTGTGAATTTTTTGTGTTAATAAAGTTAACTAAATTTACTTACTTTGTTTTGCTTTCTCTTTGGATCTAATTTTCACTTGTATTTATTTTAAATTTATTATCCATTATTTTTCACATTTTCAATTTATAATTTTATTGAAAGAAAACAATTTGGAAAAGGTTTTTATGATCAAAGCAATACCTATATCCCTAACCTCTAGCTAACCTTATACTAAATTTACAATATTTATTCTTACTTTGGCTCACTTTTATTTCATTCGGTCTCCTTCTAGCCACTATTCCCCTATTCCCCTCCATTCTTGGTGGTTTGTCCCACTGCCTGTTTCTTCGTGCAGTAGTAGTAGTGAAAAGGGGCGGCCTCAGCATGGCAATTAGGCCACAAGTGGGCCCTTTTTACCTACCCCTCCATCTCATCACCTGTCCACTCTCTGCCTCTGACCCTCCTCGAACCTACCCGACGCCCTAATGAACGCCAGGATTTTGGTCCATGGAAGGTGTCTCACCTCAACCCCTTGGAGACTTTATGTCTCATTCTCCCAAAGGCTGCACAATGTCCCAGAAGGTGGACAGGGGTGTCCTCCCCTTCTCCACATTTCGGGCATAGAGGGTCCTCCTCAATTCCTATTAAACTTAAATGCCTCCTAAGTCTGTAGTTACCTATCAGAACCCCCACCATTTTGTTTAGGGCTCTTCGACTAAGGCTCAGCAGCCATCTCGTCTTGGGTTTGTTAGGTCCATGTATAAAATTATGGTCCTGCCTACATCCTCTATTTCTCCTCCAATTCTGACCTAAAGTTTAATAGACCCATTTATTGAGGGCCCCATTGATGCTGCCTCGTGTGATTCCTAAGATTCCCTGACCAGGTCCCTTAGATCAGAAACGAGCTAATTGATCAGCCCCCTCGTTACCAGGGATACCCATATGGCCTGGGACCCAAACCAGCTCTATCTCTCTTCGTCTGGTCAATGACTCTAGAGCGTTTAGAAGTACATTGAGATTATCTCGCAGTCAACGTGTTAAAAGATTTGGCTCGTCTTGGCACCTTATTTGGACTTTTTTCTGTCTCAGGTAATCTTGTTTTTATCTTTTCTACATTTACTTCATTCTACACTTACTTGATTCATACACTGTAAAAAAATATAGGTACTTCTTAAATAAATTCTTCACGTAAATTCGTATTTGGTGCACTTGTATCTAAATCAGAGTAAATGTCCTCATTACTGAGTAAGTTGAAATGTATATTAATTTCGAGTAATGTGAATAGCGCCGTAAAGGTGGCACCATTTACATATTGCTTCAGTAATCTCGATCATTGTGGCTCCTTAGATGTTACAGAAAAGCGTGATCGCCAGGAGAATATACCTTAGCCGGCGGGGGCGGGTCTCAGCCAGGACAGGAGGAAGCCCTGCGAAGTGAATTAATTTCAACACTGTATATCCTAATTAATCATTTATGAATGATTTATTTTTGCACTCAATATTTAGTTAGCATTAAAAACCAAGTCTGAGTAAAAAATGATAGATAAATAGTTAAATTTAAATCATATTAGAGAAAAAGTCATTTCTAAATTGGTTTTATATAAGCAGAATAAAATCAAAAGTCGCTCAATAGATAGTTAGCAGTAATTCGGATTTGAATAAAACTCACTCATTTCTGATGCAATAGTTTCACTCAGTTGTACTCATACTAATAGAGTGAAAATTTCACTCAATCGGGTGTGGACAGAAATTGATACATTATTGAGTAAAATTGAGTGAAATTTGAGTGAAACTTTTTTACAGTGTATAACTATTATCTTGAACTTTGTTTAGGTTAGTTTTCAATATATTCAAATATTACGAATTTTTCTTTTAGCAACAGAATTGATTGACCGGCTGTGTGACTGATTTTTGTCTGTATCTACTAGCACACTGGATCCCCGATTTTTGACTAGCCTCCAACTCTATTGTGAGATGTGTTTATATAATTGTTGGTAAAACATTCCCAAATTTTCTTATAATTTCTGGATTATATGGGAACTTATTTTTCAAATTACAGGTTTATGCTAACATTATTCATAAATCTAATACAGTTTTAGTTCCTTATTTCTAAAGCTTTAATCTAAAATGCCACTTTCCCTATTCCGTTGCAATTTTTTGATTTCTGTTTAACGCTACCTCATTTTCATATCTTACTAACACTTTTACACTTTTACAATTATTGTTTTTACATAAATACAGTCCTGTTAGCTACTTTTTAACAAATCTTACACTACATTTCCAAATTCTTTTCTTTTAATTATTGAAAAATTGTATAATTATTCTATAGGTCACTCTAACTAAATTATTTGTCTCTATTTTTTTTTAATTTGCCGCCGAGTACATATATAAGAGAATATATGAGAATATATTCTTCACTGAAGTGATATACTGAATAGCTAGTTTAATCTTTTTGACATGGAGACTTTGATTACTACATGCTTTTAGAAAATTTTTGAAAATTCCGATGTCTGTCAATCTAGATATTTGTGAAGATTAGATTCAACTCTGAACTCTGTGTTGATATGATGTTTTTTCACTCCTGAAGAAAGATATGCAAATTATATCCTTTTTATAAACAAAATAAGTCATTATTACACATCGGAAACTTTGTGGCGATAATTAAATAAATAAACAGTAGTAATATATGCTAATAAGCGGTTATACGGGTTGTAGTATCATAATCAGGCCAAAGCTGTGGTCAAGCCGTATGCCGCTCTATCCTCACAGTACACAGTACTACTGACTGCAATAAAAACACTTGCCATACACTTGACCAAAGTGGCGAACTGACTCACATACGCACAAACAACAATGACATGCACTGCCAACCAAACCAATTACAAGAGCTCACTTAATTGATTAGTAAATTTGATTGATACTTTGGTAAGACAAAAACTTCTTAATATAAAGGAAAATTAAAAGGAAATTAAAATTTTGCCGGTCTAGAAATAGTATATGAATATAAAAGTGAAAATGAACAAGTCTTTTGCCAATTTGTAAAGAGAAAAATATGGCAAAATCAATTTTTTTATAAATAAATTAAAAAATGTTTCCATATTGTGTGAGCTGGAGAAACTGTACCTATAAGTTGTACCGGATGTAATAAAATTAAACCACTCTTTTAAGAGTATGCAGAACCATTTAATTCTACTGAACCTTAATGTTGATTTAATATTTTTCGCTATTTAAATTAAATATTTAAATCTCTAACCTGTTGTAGACAGCTAAAGCTGAAATGCAAAACTGATGGCCCAATCACTCCATGACATGCTAGGTGACATGTATAAATGCATGTATGCAATATAACTGATAAATGTTTGATATGAACTGGACGCACATAATTCCTGCTGAAATTCTGCTCGAAATATGATTTATGGTAAATTTTGTTAAAATTATTAATGTACATTTTGAAATATATGTATTTTGCAAGCTTATTAATTATAAATTAAAAACATTGCTTTCCAAATATAATAAATACATGGCTATAGTTCTAAATTAATATGTTATGCCTAATGTTCGCTATTGCCGTAAAAGGACCAATAAAATAATTAATAAAATTCATCTAATACAGGAAATGTTCCTACTGCATTTTAATATTATTTCTGTCGGTGTTATTACTGTTAAGGTGGTGCCACATGTATGCAGTATTCATCTAATGTCGACGCCACACATGCGGTATTTGCTCAATATTGCACAATAAATATTCGTAAATTAAATTAATGTTAGTCGATAAATGCCGCATATGTGGCGCCAAATTTACATATTTTGTCACACTGTTCTAGTGTTAAGGTTTATATAATGTATAGGTATATCGCAAATAAAGGTTAATAAATCAGTATATAATATAGTATAATACTTTGCAAATTACTTATTTCTTTCAACTGAATTTGTTAGATGATATGAAAACCGAAAGATCAGTTTATTGAGACATTTCTAACGTTTGATGCATACATACCTTAATTTCCTTTATTCTGTAGAATATGCATATCTGATAAAAGCAAACTGGTAGAACTGATTTTTTAGATAGTATGTTTCCATTTATTCCACGTACATAACTCTGCTCAAGTCCGTAACTAATAAAATAAGAGCAAAAGTACGAGTTACTGTGCTTTCATTCTACTAAAAACGGTAATTGATAGCCGGATTTCTAGAGCTCAACTAAAAACGCTTAAAACAGATAGTTTCAGCTTTACTTTAAAAATACGAGACTCAGCTAATTATTGAATTAAGCACTTTATTTTAAAACTAACATATTAACTTCTTGTAATTTTTCACCTCACAATTCAGTAGGTTTTAGATTTTAATTTAGCTTGCCATTTACAGCTTGAATGGCGAAATAGAAGTACAGACATTTTTCACTTTTTCCTTATTTATCAGAATGTCAAAGCTATTGCCTTCATTTCCTATATTTGAATAAACACATAAAGTACATTCATATTTACGAGAATTATTATCTTTTGCATATATACCCAGACTTGTATGTTGTTTTAGATAGAAAAACAAATGTAGCGGCCGTTTCTCTGAATAATCGCATTATTTGAGAATGTAAATACATCAGGTAGGTATGTGTTTTTCTATTAATTATTTAAACATGAGTATTAGCATCATTAATCCAATAATAGTTGGGGTATATAGCCCATAGAGTGGTTGTTCCCGCAGTACCAGCAGTTTGACCTCGTTTGTTAGGATTTGTTTCAATTAGTTTAATAAAAAGTAAAAACATCATTAACTGGTTTAACAAATATAAAAGCTTATCCATTTATTTCATTTTCACAATCAGTATCATCACTTCTGTTGATAATAAATATCTCTGTGGTATTCGTCATGTGAATGTTTTAAGGGCCCCATATTCTTTAAATAGTGTTTTCCACAAAGACGAATAATTTCAAACATTTAATAACTGAATAATCTAAAGCTTATCAAATAATAGGAATGTTATGTTATGCCATGTGATTATTTTCAAATACGCCGCAGTGAAACGAATAAACAGGTGCAAAAAACGATCAAACCATCAAGGTTTTAGATACTGAAATCTACAAAAATACTAACTTTTTTATACACAGAGCTCGTAAAGTTTGGAATAAATTCGAAAAATCGTTATTGAAGGGTTTTGACAGGAAATCCTCGGACACGTCAACTTTAGTTTATAAAATGTCACTTTTTTCAGCCATCGACTTTTATTTTGTTTCGTTTGTTTTTGATGTATGACGTCATCGGCAATTTTTTTAAATGGCAGCCCATATTTTTTTCCACGGATTTCGATAGAGCACATTTTTCTGAGTACGAATATGTCAAAAACGCATGACCTTCAAGATGGAAGTTTTCGAGATATTCGGTTCCAAAGTTTCAAGAATGCATTATACAAGCGATGACAAAATACTAATCATTTATCAAGGAAGCGCTGGAAAAATTACAGTTTTGATAGTTGAAGTTTGTCCTCGCAAGTTTGTGTTTTATTTTAAGTTGATTAATCATTATTCTATCAGAATTCATTTTATTTGAAAATGGTCCGTCGTTTGAGTGAAAGGGAAAGAATCGAAATTTTTATGATCAGTTACGGAGCATGAATATTATGTCAAAAACGTACGACCTTCAAGATGGAAGTTTTCGAGATAATAGACAGTTTAAAACACAAACTTGCGAGAACAAACTTCAACTATCAAAACTGTAATTTTTCCAGCGCTTCCTTGATAAATGATTAGTATTTTGTCATCGCTTGTATAATGCATTCTTGAAACTTTGGAACCGAATATCTCGAAAACTTCCATCTTGAAGGTCATGCGTTTTTGACATATTCGTACTCAGAAAAATGTGCTCTATCGAAATCCGTGGAAAAAAATATGGGTTGCCATTTAAAAAAATTGCCGATGACGTCATAGATCAAAAACAAACAAAACAAAAAAAAAGTCGATTGCTAAAAAAAGTGACATTTTATAAACTAAAGTTGACGTGTCCGAGCATTTCCTGTCAAAACCCTTCAGTAACGATTTTTCGAATTTATTCCAAACTTTACGAGCTCAGTGTATATAACTACATGTAAATATTCTTATAAAATTTACTTGCTTAGTCCTACATATAAAATTGTTTACTTTTATTTATAAGTACGTGAAAATAATTCTTAAAATGTGGGGTTAGGATAACAGCAAATGCATCTTTTACAAACGCTTTTTTCTTAGTTATTATTTTATTTGAGTAAATTTAAATAGTAACAATGAATAAACGGAACACCAAGGATTTTATTTTTGTGCTTACTTTTGTTGTACACGTTTTAGTTTTCAAGATTTCAGTACCTAAAAACGCCAGAAATTTGACTATTTCTCGGCCAGGGATATGGCCACCTTAACATGAATCACACATTTTCAACAACTTTTGACGATCATAAGAGTTGGTTGATTCTCCAAAAAACTTTGAGTATATATAAGCCATTAAATATAGAAACGATATCACTAAAACAAATATAAAATATTCATAGATTTAGAGAAAAAAATATTTGACGATATACAGGGTGTCCCACCGGGAACTGCGTCGATCGATATCTAGGAAAGTATCTATTAATTCGAAATTGGATTATTTAGTATGTAACAAAGTCATTTCAAGAACATGTAGAGAATTTGCTGCTTCTTTCAATAAATAACAAACAAATTAACAAAATCCTCAGTATAATTTAAATGACCCCCAGGCATTTTTATTTAAATTTTTGGCAAAAACTATTCAGACATAACAATAATTTGACAACTAACTTGAGAAATGTCAAGTTATTTCAATTGTTTTTGGAGTGTTTCTGGTCATGGCTAATTTGACAAGAGGTCTAATATGAGAAAAAGCATCCAAAAAAATAGAAATTTGCAAATATCTCTAAAAGTAGTAACGGCAACTATAACAATGCTTATATGATTTGAAAGGAAATTTTAATCTGCATACGGTAGAGTAAAAAAATATAGGATGTTCCATCTATAACAAAGTTATAGTTGAAGTTATCAAATTATAACACTCACACACACACAAAAATTAAACACCTAGTATTAAATGTTTTAATTTGTTGGTATAATGTAGTATAACAACTCTAGGTTCGACAAAAAATAAGTAAAGGTAGTTGTTGCCAAAAATATGTGATCGTTGTGTGTATTTATTTTTTTTATTGACCGGAAGGCGCTGGCTACTAACTTTGTAGAGGGGATGTATGGTTTAATTATATAAAACAAAATCAGAGTAAATACACTTAACTTTATTATCTACATACAACAGTCTTCAAATTAAACATGTGACAAATATAAAGAACAACAAAAACATTAACAACCATTTAACATAGAATGAGAGTGCCAGGCTCACCTAGAGCTCCTGTGGGGAAAGAGCATGGCAGAGAAACCCACGATCGTTGCTCTTACCACCCAAATATAAATACAAAACAACCGCTAACCAAAGGCATAAATTAAGATCCTTTGCTAATGATAAATAAGACCTGTCTCATTTAATGTGTCACTAAATGTCATCTGTTACCTCATATTAGTCATACACACTTCCAAGTAAAACTGAAGAGGTTTGGTGTTAGTTAGCCGGCAGAGCCGGAAGGTACTGGAGTCCCATACGGGAGGCAATCCAGCTATAGTTGAGATTTCGGAAGATCCTTCATAACACTGGAGTCCCATACGGGAGGCAATCGAGCTTAATCCAGATTCGTTCCGCACGGGCGAAAATGTTAGTAAACTCAACAAGGCTCGTATAGACGTATGACATAAAGTGAGCACAAGAAATCAAAGAACAACTTAATCATGGTAAAACAAGTTAAATGTGAAATAAAGAAGTCGTTATTGCAATATCCGGGCGGTCACGACAATATACATATTTTAACATGTAATAAATAATGAGCAATCTATAATAATAATTGTAACAATTTTATATTAGAAAAATATACGCCCCTGAGCGTAAGACAATGAAGGCTAAACATATACAGAATTATTATCATGAAACATCTATATTTTACGTATAACGTAATCGTGGCAAAAACAAGTTAGATGTGAAACAAAGAAGTCGTTATTGTAATGTCTGGCAATCAGGACAATACATATATTTTTAACATGAAATAAATAATGGGCAAACTTTAAGTATAATTATAACAATTTTACATTAGAAAAATATATGCCCTTGAGCATAAAGCAATGGAAGCTAAACATACAAAGAATTATTATCCTGAAACATCTATAAACATCACAATCATAAGATTACATAGAACAATTAACAACAAAGTACTTAAAGGATATTACCTGCTAACTAATACCTGTTAAACACTTAATTTTCTACTACTATATTTTTCACACTACACTGTCCGCCGATCGTCTTGCTACCTATCTGCACACTGTTCTTACTTCAACTACCTATCTTCGACTCTTTAGGCTTCCTTCCAGAATTTCCTACCTAAGTGCCTGTTTTTTGTGCTTCCTTCTATCGACCGTTAATATTACGTTTTCATTGTTGTGCAACACTCATGTAACAGGTGACGTGGAAGTTGATAAGATAAGTACGGTTTTGCACAATACCATAATTTAGTGTTACCTATGCCCTTTACAAGTACCAAAAATCCACTTGATGTCACGCTCCTGAAAAGAGTTACTAGCATCTCCGCGGACCCTTGCATCTGTCAAATGTTTTCTTTAAATATTAATATCTCAAATTCTATAGCTTCTACGTATAGGGAATATTTAATAAAGTGACCCTCAAAGTTCACGTAGAATCCGAAAATACAATAATATATAGGTTGTTCCAATTAAAATAACGAAGTTGGTATCGACTTCCAGTATAACCGGAAGTGCTGCAGAGTTCTAAATATTTTAGTTCTGTTCGTCCCAGGGATATTGCCATGTTCCCAAATTTTCAAATTTAGAATGAGTACTTTCCTAGATATCTATCGACGCAGTTCCCGGTGGGACACCCTGTATATTAAAATGACTACATAAGCTAGACGACTGTAATGCATTTATTAAAATGTATCATAAAAATACAAGTCAAATCGTTGGACATGTACCTGGAATATCCCAATCAACAGTGTGTCGCATATTAGATTTTAGGACTAAATTTTTTGAACGATTATTACAATGAAATCACTTCCAAATCAATTTTTCTTTGACTGTTTCGGCAGAGATTGTTGACTATCGTTGAATTGGACCCTTCTTGTTGTTAAATTGAACGGATGGTTTTCAGTATCCCAAATTTCTTAGAAATTACCTGCTTGAAATTCATGAAGATTCGCTGTTTGATAAAGATTGTGATTTTTAATGGTATATCCCCTCATTTTTGACATAACGTTCTTAATGAAATCGAAAACGAAGGACCGATGTCGGTCACTGCTATTTCCTGACTTAAACATTTTTATATGTACATTTAAAAAAAGAAATATCGTACTAAAGGGGAAACTACTGATGACTGATTTGTGATGACGGTAACTGAATTCAGGTCGACGCAGGGTTAAATCTATGAATGTCTTTTTAGACCAGTGCTTAAGTCTTCAAAAATGGTAAAAAGTGAAAAAAAATTATAGTAGGATGAAACCCATTGGAAAAGGAAGAGAATGTAACAGAAATGAAAGGAAAAATAATTTTAATGAAAGAAGATTCTACAACTTTCTCAAAATATTGTAGATGTCTTATTAAATATTAACTTTATTAACTTATTTGGTTGTTAATTATAATAGTATATTTCGACTTGCAATTTTTTTGTTTATCAATGTAACATGGAATCTTACGTTTTTCGAGTAATTAAAGTGTAAATTTTAATAAATAGCTCAAAATTGTACATAATGATTAGAAAAAAATTTTCGGATTCTAGTTCGTTTCTTTGCATTTCCTGAGAAAACTTACCATAGTAATGTATATATTTTTTTACACCATCAGAAAGTAGAGATTTCAACGAAGAAAAAGCCCACCGACGTTTTTAAAAAAGCAGATATTTTGACGTGAGAATTTTCGATTGAAAATTAGGGTGCTTTTTCGATATTAAGTAAAAATAAGGTGAAAAAATAAATATTTCAAATCAAAAAAATTACAGCGTGTTTGGGACATAAATAGGTAAGTTTTCACCAAATTTCGTGAAAAAAAAATTTGTTTGTAAAAGATAAAAATAAAAAACCAAAAACTTGGTTATTTGAATTTTTCACATAAATTTTGAGGTTATGTGAAAAAAGTGTAAATACAAAAGTTGTAGATCTTTTTATTACCTACAACTTTGCCATTTAACTTTTTTCCATAAGACTTGCAGTTTTTCCGAAAATCAAGATAAACCGTTTTTTACCTTTAAAAACTCACCCCCTACCCCTTCCCTACCTCAGATCGCCCGTAAATTATTTTTCCTTACATTTCTGTTATATTCTCTTTCTTTTTCAATGGGTTTCATCCTACTATAATTTTTTTTGGTTTCAAAAATTATCGACCCTGGTTTATTTACCTATATTCGAGCTCAAAGTTGGAGCGGCTCTACCATAAGCCGCGGGACCGTGAAAAGAGGTCGATGGCCGCTTAACAAATTGCATATCTTTTTCACTGCAGCGGAGGCTTCGTGATCGCTTTAAGCAATTAATTTTCATCAGCGAGGAATTTCGGTTTTTGCGCAACGGCGACATTTTGCCAGAAAGCTAAAAGTAGACCCGACTTCCTTTCAGTTATTGGATAAACACGGACCGGTACAAAAAGTTTTATTTAAGCTTTTCCGTTATGTCGAGGGCGCCAGTCCATTTAACTTTTATAAAATTAGTTTTGTATAAGCTCGGTTTGCTGGAGGTTGTCAGAGATTGGTTCAAAAAGTCTGACAACTGATATTTATTTTATGAATTTATGATATAATCTAATAAATCCGAACACATTTATTTCGCAGCTTGCGTATCAAAAACTTGGCGAACTAAAACGAAGCTACATTGTTGTTTTATGTTGAACTGAATTGTTTTATAATTTGGCTTATGCTAAATATTTATGGAAATTCTATCGAAGGTTTACTTAGATATAGTTTGGAAATTCACCTACATTACAATATTTAAATAGTAATTTGATATAAAAATTCATCTCCCCCAAGAAATATAAGTTACCTCTATTTCGATTCGACTCCAATGAAATATTTTATACATTCCAGTAAAAAGAAATTAAACAAATTTAATTCTTATTTTGCATTTTCCTTCTCTTGGCCGCTGTCATTTAATTTAGTTTTCTGTATCTAGTTCGCTAAAATTTAAGTTTTAAACAAGGACAATGTGCCACAGAACAGTCGATTCTTTGTCTTTGCTTAATTTTTTAGAATTACTATTTTACGATTTACTATTACTATTTACTATTATAACTATTTTATTATTTACTATTTTACTTTGAGTTTTGATAAATTTTTCAGTTTTGAATACATTAAACGTATTTCTAAATCTATAAAGTCTGTTCAGTGAAACATAATTTAATTATACTTAAAATTATTATTATTATTTCTGTTCCTAATTTTTTTACCATTTATAATAAAATAATGTTGTAGGTAGGTCTAGTCATTTCGAAATAGAAGTTTTGAAATAAAAATATAGATATCAACATATTCAAACGTCTTTGAGGATGTTGGACATATATTGATGAAACTTGGGCTGGTAGTTTAAAACTTGATATTGAGTATTTAGTTTCTACGTTGTTCCTGAGAAAAAATATTGGTTGTTTTATTATGAAAACCATCTATTTTATAACAATTTTTGTAATTAAAGAAGTTAGGGCAGTTAAATTAATCGAAAATTGATTCCAATACTGGGTATCTACCTACTCATTTCGCCAAAAATGGACATAATTTTATCTTAAAAAGCGGTTTTGCGTGAAATATATTATTTATAAAAATCTGGCGTCGGAAGCCTAATATTTTTTTGAAAAGTACCTCTGCGAAAATTCTAAATTTCTATGCCAAATTCTTTTGAACTTTTGAAGATTACACTGCGTTAAAAATTGTATTTGTAGCAAAACAAATTGGTACAAACTTTTATTTGGTAACTATGTAGTCTGCTATTTTTTGAACTAATCAAAAAATTTAACTATAACCTTTTATTTTTTAATTTGGTACACAATAAGGAAAGTACTATTTAAATTTTCAAAATATTAAGCGATGTCGAACATTTTTAGCGGCTGTCGTTCACATTATGTACCTACGCTGTTGATTAATATATTTTTTATATCATCTCAATACATTAATTAGTAAAGTACTTTAATTAGTAAAATAATTAGTCTAAGTTTTGTTAGTCTCCGTAAAATATATCGGAGCAGGTACATGTGAAATGCAACATATTTTTTAAACCTCAACACTCTCAAAACCAGGACTTTGAACCTAAATGTACCTAGGGTACATCTTGTAGTTATACATAGATTTAAAAAATGTTGTGTTGTTATAAATATAAATCGTGTATAAATTTTTCTTTCCAAAAGCGTTATATGACATATAAGAAAAATATATAATGATGTTAATACAAAATAGAAGATTCGCCATTTTTCTTTTAAATATGTAGATACAGTCTTGTAACTCTAAATATGTAGTAATTTCAGGATATTTCATTTCCCAGTCATAAAAATGGGAAAAAATTTACATAAATAAATATAAATCGGAAGGCATTCACATTAAATATTTAACACTAATTAAACTGAACTAACTATTTGTATTGAGAAACCAACGCAGATAATCCAATTTTCTACAATTTTGCTTGATGCTTTCTGCTTGCAACCTATCCAGTTATCCAAATTTATGTACTAAATCCAGGATGTACTAATGCGAAGTGTTTTTGTCACGATGACGATCATTAAAAACCTGTGCTGCTTGCCGTGCACAGTCATTATTTTTGTAGAACAAACTAATTATTTCCACTTTATCAGCAATTGTATAAATTAGAATTCAGCCTACTTTGTAATGGTTTTATGGGATATTGTCTTGACAAGACAATATTGTCTCGTTTAAAGTAAAACAGGTAAAAAAGTTGACCTGACAGAGTATAAAGTTTTTGTATTGACAGATTGACGAAAAATCAAAACAAATTTTTTTATCGAGAAATTGTTCAAGAATGTCGTCAGATAACGCCCGAAATGCTTCGAAATGTTCGTTCGGAAGTAGACCATAGATTTTTTTATTTTTAATTGGAACAACCTGTATACAGGGTGATTCACTTCTTATGATTAGGACTTCTATCATCTCATCAAAATAATGTCATTTTGAAGTATACACTTTTTCTTCTATAGGCTTCCTTTTAGAGATATAAGCTCTTAATTATTATTGTGAAAATAGATCAATCATAGGCGTCCGTAGGGGCCCCTAATCATCCCTATTTTTAATATAATTTCTATGCCACTGGAAATTTTTCAAAATAATATATTTTTTTTACATTGCGGTTTATTTTACATCAAAAAGGACTCTTACTATTTTTAAATGAAAGGTTTGGTTTTTGAGAAAAATGGCTTCTTATGAATTTATTACATGATAGAGCGTTTCATTCGTACACTTCACACTAAATATAAAACAAATGGTTTTCATAGTTAAAAAATAAATAAATAAAAACCAAAAAAAATTTTTTTTTTTTTGACGATCATCTTATATCTCTCTAAAAGGAAGCCTTTGGAAGAATAACTGTATACTTTAAAATAACATTATTTTGACGAGATCTGTCGATGGTTAAAGTCCTAATCATAAAAAGTGAATCACCCTGTATAATTTACCTTATGTATATTTTAATATTCTGAAAATAACGATGAAAATTTCGAGGCAACCCCTTGTCACGGTAAATTGTTACAGTAGTTCCGATAACAGAGCTTTATTGGCTTATTCTTTTACCTCATCAAATATAGTACGGACAATGGTTTATTTTAATGTTATTCTATATATTTTTTTATGAAATATAGTAATAAATTTTATAAAGAAATGTTTTGTGTTAATTACATATTTGTCTAACAATTTTATTATCTTATAAAGTTGATAAGATTTTATAAATATGCATTGTACATCAATCCGTAGACAGTTATTATTACTTTCGTCGAATTACATATATTAAAATTGTTTGGGTTTTAAATGGCTATATTTTTAAATTATTTTTCAAACAAAAAAAAATAAAACCGAACAGTGTCACCAGATAGGGTCATGAAATCTGAATATTACGGTTGCTGAAACATTTTAACCCTACAACATAACTTTACGGCCTCGTTAGAGGGATTATTTTCGTCCCTTAATTAAAGGCAGGTGTCCCTTTTATCTCTTCTAATATTAGCGATGTATTTTTTAATACATCCTACATCTTTAATAGCCTTATCACACATGTTAGGAAATTTTGATTAGTTATCAAATTAAGTGAAAATTTAGGATTAATTTATTTTCTAACATCTTCCAGTGATAAAAGTCGTGGATAAAAATAGTATATTACGTAACAACAAATGAAAATGCTGTATTTTGTGTATTTTATTTTTTTTTTTTAATTTACAGCTACTATTATTATTACTTTTTGATATTAGGAAAACTTACCTCTATTCGAATGTAAACACCTATTAAGGTGTAAACCTCTGAATGTTTGTCCGCGAAATTACTTTTGAAATAAAGTATATGTTCGTTTGTTTCTGTTAGAGGCATTAAAAGCAAATTTAATCGCTAAGGGAAAAACAATACTTTACTCCTCCAAATCGGAAAATAATACTATACGGAGTGTTTTGGAAAAGGGTATCACAAAATAAAAAATGTTTCTTATGAATCATGGGTCTACTGCCTTTTGTTTTTGAGGTACAGCTCGTCGAGGATACCTTTAAATCAAATTTGAGCCATATCTTTCTAAAAATCACTTTAATGTTTTGTTTGTTACAGACACCGTCGAAGACCACCGCGAATCATCAACGAAATCTCTAATTTTCTGGGAAATCAAGCCAAAATTCATAGAAATGTCAACCACCGAACAACTAAACAGCCAAAAGTCGAGCCAATACCAACTACGAATCAAGGTCGCCCTATCAGAAATAATCGTACTCTCTTTCAAGAGAACCTGAAATATTATAAATCACAATTAAATCTGTCGAAACCATCGAGAGATTGAACGTCGACTCTGGTCATGCGCACATCATTAACAAGGAGCAAATGTAGACAGTGAAAAAACACAAATAAGTGTCAAATACAAAAGGGAATGTAGGAACCCAACTATCGCAAGAAGGACCAATGAAGAGAACGGTATACTACAATCAGCACAACCCTATTGTGCATTAATATTGGTGTTAAATATAGTTGAAGATGAGACTAAAATCATGTTTGCCAATTGGGAATGTTAATACATTTGTAGGTATATAGTTAATTAGTTGGGGCTAGTATTATAAACATTTATTATTCATTATAATTTAGACCTTTACAGACATGACATATAGAATGTTTTCATGTTCATTGCATAGGTTATTTCTTTGATAATTTTAAGTGAAAAATTTGATTAAAGCTAGAAATTTACTGAAAAATTAAATACATATACAAATATTTGAATTTCAAAGTAATTTTAAAAATACTAGAATTTCAACACCACTGATTATTTTAGAAATTTTATAAAACTAATTAATTTGCAATAAGATTTCTAAAAAAAAAATATTTATTTTCAAATAAGTATGCGATATAAACGAAAGAGTTGTCTGAATCACTCGTACTATAACTTTAAAAGTATGGTGTCGAGATAATAATACCACTATTATCGAGCCATATCTTCGAATATTATTATTGGATTTTCTTTCTACCGGCATTCCCATATTTTATAGTCGTGAGTCATATATAAAATGCAGAAATACACGCTCCTTTTACATATTTCATGACAACTATTACATTGAAGTCTGATATTTAGGTCGATGAAAAGCGGTGGGGTTATAAACTACTTTAAAAGGGTAGGATGATAAATCTATATTTAACTTTTCCAAATCGGAATCAAAGAAGGGATTTCAATTTTCTGCATTCTGCATTTCCTTATTATATTTGAGGGCTGAATGTTGAACTGCTCGAATTGAAATTTATTGTTCCGTCTAATTTGTATGACAAAGATTGATTGATTTAGAGATGCGGAAGAAGTTTAATTTTTCATAAGTCCAGCTAAATTTAAAAAAATAGTACATTCGAATTATCTGTGTACAAGTTTGTAACGATCACCCTACTTTGGTGTCTGAGCGGTGTATTCAAACCCTCTTTGCTAGAGGAGGTAGCTGCCACCACCCCAGCTGGTAGTCTGCCGGGGAAATCGTCGCCTTTCGGAGGGTGGGTGTCGTAGCCCTAAAGGTTTGGGATTGAGCTCCAATATAAACACCGCTAGTTCAAATGATACTTTTAATAAGTTTTGGTGTCACAAAGAAACAAATAAAATAAACAAAAAAAAACAATTCCTATACAACAAACGAAATTTCGTTACTTCTTCGTTCGGTCCCGGGAGTAGGTTGTAACCTCTGGTACCCTAGAGAAAATTTTTAATATGTCTTACCCTTCCTTGGACTACTACCTGAACTTACGTACACTATTCGATTATTCCGCTTTAAACTAATTTATTTCGATTTCCGTCAGCACCAATTAATAAAATTCACTACAACTTAATTATCTAGCCAAGAGTAAAGAAAAATGATTTTTAATGTTGTTTGTTTGTGTAGTGTGTTGTGTTCTTTGTTTTGTTTGTGTAAATAATTTTTTTATATTAAATACAAACCGTTCGTTGTCTCACCCTATACTTTACCTTTTCCCTTGCCAGCTGATGTTAGATGCTTGTTTTACTATTTGTGATCTCAGGAGTCGGTTCTGTTTATTTTAATACACAAACAAGTACAATGCAACACCAAAAAAAATAAAGATTAAACATTAATACAATCTTTATTCCAAAAATTTTGTGGGTTGACTTAAAAACTTGCAACTTGTAACTCAAATTGTGAATATCTTGCTTGACAATAATAAAGAATATTTTATTAATTTTGTTGTCATTTCTAATCTAATACAATTAAATACAATACAAGGATTGTTTTTAATTCAAGAAGAACTTTACTTTATTAGCAATTAATTTAAACTATTCAATTTTTGTATTGCATTTTGCCTATCTTACAGGCGCATAATTTCTTATTTACTGACAGAAAATTCAACTCTAATTAAACATGGCTGTCCCTATTTATAAATTGGTTCGAGTTCGTGGAATTTGTGAAGTTTTTAGAAATATGATTGTTTGGCTTGTATCATCATTTTTCTTAGGTTTGATGCAATATAAAAGTATTATTTATAGGTTATTTGTTTTGTTTATAGTGCACTTTATTTTTATTTTAGGTACCTGGTATCTACTAACTTGAATTTTTCCTTGTTGAAAACTATGTAGATGTCCTGCATACCATTTATGGGGCCACTAGAAACCTCTCTGGACTGCTTACAACTGGTAACGTAAATTTTCATTTTGATGGCAAATTTCTTTCTTGTGGTTTTGAAAACAAACAAACTTTTAACTTTTCTGGTATGTTTAATTTTCTTACTTGACTATTTCTTTCTTGTTCAAATTTAAATTTATTGGAGCTGCCTCTCTACTCTGCATTCTCCAAAAACCCAAGTCATAACCAATCAATAAACTTTTGTTTTTCATCCGTTCTGGATTATTCTGGTTCTATGTTTGCTTAAGGTCCCTTCACAGAATTTTCAGTACTTGGATGTCCTTTTTTAAGGACACTTTTTCACTACACTCCTTATAACTAATACATTTTTTACGAATGTCCTTTTACTTTAACATACAATTCTATAACTAATTATTAAAATATTCCTTAATTTATGTTTTTTTATTCATCTCCAGGTACTTGTAAAGCCAATTTTAGTTTTGATATTTGTGAAAATTATTATTTAATTTGACAATTGATAAAAAATTTCATACTATGACTTAAGTTAAATTGAGATATCTTCTATACAGTTACTCGTCTTCCCAGGATATGTATACCAGATTCATCTATAGATATTGTGCTTTTATTTGATATACATCACTCTAGGTTTAAATTCTGTTTTCTCAATGTAGTGAGTGTTAACAAGTGTCGATGTCATGCATTTTTTTAACAAAATTTATTTTGTATTTGTGAATTAAATTAAAATTATCTATTTTATACTATGTGNTTTTTAAAAAATTTATTTTGTACTTTTGAATTAAATTAAAATTATTAATTTTATCCTATGTGATATCCTTAATTGTTACTAGTTTTATATTCAGAATCTTTATGTTAACAATTTTATACTATTTTGTTGTTGCTACAATAACAGTTAATATTTTTTTATATGATCCAAAGTTCGGTCAGGTAATGTTTCATTCGTGTCTATATGTGTACCTTTCCAATTCGTTACAATATATAATTACATATCACGTAAAATTAAAACTAGATTTGGGGAACTTATAACTCCTAGGATTTATTCATCAAACCAATAACTTATCTGCTTGTGAATTTTAATTAATGCTAATTGTTAGAATATTCTCTTGAACTCAATCAACTTATTTTGTTTTCCTTACGTTAAATTTAACTTATTATTTTCTTATACAGTGTGTCCAAGATAAGGATGGGATAGCATTAGGATCTAGGGAACGATAAAAGAAACGGATGGCTCAAATTAGAAAAGAATTAGTTTTTTATAGGTACCTAACAATATACCGTTTAAAAAGTTTTAAAATTCCGGGTAGTTCCGAAGATATCCGGGAAAACCCGAAACTTTGTAAAATCGTTTTATTTTTTTCTGGCTTTATTCAAAACAATTTTAAAATAAATTTCATATTTACAGTGCCGCTTTTTTCGCTCTATCCAATGGCGTCAACATTTTTGCAATGCGAAGTCATTTTTAATTCTGAATTAGATGATATTACTATTGTAATCGCTTTAAAAAGTTTTTATCTCGTTTTAGATATTATTTAAAATTGCTCTGAACGCTTTCAAAATATATTGGAGGAAGTCATAACAGTATAAATGTCAATACAGCACAAAATATCTAACAATTTTTTTTAATCAATAATTTCAAAAAGTTGTACCTAATAAAAAAATAATACGAAATTATGAAATGTTTTATTATTTCTAATTAGTATTGCTAATAGTAGTAATAAAAATTATTATATATTTTGTGCTGTGTATTTATTTCCCATAAAATTTATGACTAAACTTCGGATATTCAATATAGAATATTAATGTTCATTAAAAATAGTCCATTAAAACTGAGTAGAGATCTATTTAATAATTGTCTTCTGTAAATTTGATATGAAATATACCTACATCCATTTTAGGAATATTAGTAATAATATCATAACCAAATTACGATTTTCTTTTCAAAGGCCTTCGCAAAAATAAAGGAACACTAATTACAGCAAAACACTTTGATCTTAAGGTTTTAGCTCAGTATATTAGTTAATTAAATCCGTAAAAGAGAAAGCAGCTTACTAGAGCACTAATAATTCTTCACGTAATACCTTACAAGTTTTAATTAAAGTTCAGGAATATCAGCGCTTCCAAGGCCGACAGATAAAATAACAATAATTATCCATCGTTAGGCAACCTCCAGCAATTTGATTTATGAGAACTTTTGCTTGAAATCGAAAATCTTCTGCCTTCTGTAAATATTATTGGATTGCGCTTCACATTTCTGTAACTAGAACCGCAAATAAATGTTATGTTCTTTAAGAATAGGCATTTGATCCAGCGCATTCGCCATAATTTCGAAAAAAATTTTGATTTTCGGTGCACTTGCCGTAAACAAAAATATTTTATTATAATTTAAATAGTATGGTTATCTTTTGAAGTAATCTGAAATTCTGTAAATATTTTTATTTTTTTTTGATATAGACAAATTCTATAGACGAAAAACTATAAGATTACACTGTATAAAATCGGTGTGAGTGAAAGCAATAAAGGTACGGAGTGAATTCATTGAGTGAAATTATTGAGTACATTATCACATTATCATTCAATATTGAGAATTCTGATAATTTTACTCATTTTTTATAATATTAGAACTAAAACTGAGAACATTCACTCAAAAATAGGTACCTGTTAAATAAATTCAGCAGATAAACTCGTATTTGGTGCACTTTTAGCTAAATCGAAGTAAATGTCCTCATTATTGAGTGACCCGACCCCCATTCTATGGTTGTCGTGCGTTGTCTTTGTCTATTCCCATCGTCCCCATTAGGTCATCTCTTGGCGTGGTATGGTGCTGGACAAGCGTCCGTTTCCCGATCAGTTAACCAATTCCTTTAATCGAGACCTAAAATGTCTCTAAAATAGATCTGTGTAGAACCTACTGTGGTAGATTAGTAGGTTATAACTTTAATACAATGATATTTAAATTAAAATTTAAAGAAAATATAAAGTATTGCAAAAGCACTCCAGATATTAACGAAATGGAAGTAGGGGCGGCTAGTGCGGGGGGACGCCGCCCCCCTTGGAAATTTTCATAATACAAAATTACTCAATAATAGTTAAATTCTCTTAAGAGTCAAAAGTCACTGACTTGATAGTCAGCAGAAACTTGAATTTGAGTAAAATTCACTCACTTTTATTGCAATGGTTTCACTCATAAAATTATAGTTATACTCATACTAATAGAGTGAAAATTCCACTCATTCGAGTGTGGTTAGAAATTAATATATTATTGAGTAAAATTGAGTGAATTTGAGTGAATTTTTTTTACAGTGTACGTATAGTTGTTCAGCTTAATGTAGAATAGCCCCTATACATTTCTTTTATTCTCTTATTTCTTTTTTATTTACTTATTTTAAATGCTTTTTTGTTAGACTTCATTAAAATACGTAGCAAACATGCCCTAATCATTTTATAATTGAAAGCAATGGTCAACTTTGAACATTGTTTTGTGTAGAAAATGGTAGAATTGCCTACTAAAAGTATTTATTTTTAATTTCAACAGATTCTTAGTCAGAGAGAGTTATCTAAAACATTATCACACGAGTAGATGTCAATTTACAGCGTATGGTGTACGGAAACTGAAACGACAAACGAAGACAGCAAATTCTAGGGATGATTTCATATCGAATTGCCATAAATCTTCATAACCAAAAATACTTCCTAAGGGAGGTAGCGCTCTTTGAAGATGGACCTTTGATATTGTTTTTTTTAATTCTTCAGTGCGCAGTTTATCTAAAAGGATCAAACTTAAGTTACGCGTTAACTCTTATATAGACTGCCTTTTGATGTAAAAAGAATCTTTTAATTGTAACCATAGGCATTTGGGAGAATCAACTGATATTTTTAATAATATTTTTTTATTTTTGCGACTTTTTGGTATTTTTAATATCATGGAAAGCTTCTGAGTACTCTAGATTAAAGAAAACAGATAGAGTAAAATTCTATAAAAAAGTTGGAATTTTGTATTAACTGACATCACAAAATTGAAAAAATTATAACAAAACGACGATTAACAAAAACAAACTTTAATTTATAAAAGGTACTCTCCACGGTGGCCATTACCTTCAATGCATAAATTGATTTTTTCCTCTAATGATTGTAATGATGTCAGAGGGATATCTTCAAAGAGCCCTACCTCCACTACAAGATTTTTGGGTAATGATTTATATAACATCGATATGAAATCATCCCTAGAATTTGCTGTCTCCGTTTATCGGTTTAGTTTCCTAACACCCTGTATATATCTAATAATTGAAAAGATGTTCTAACATAATGTATTTTAAAAGAACCAAATCTGTATAACATAACCACATTTTGTTTTGCTATTTGAGTAATGTTCATAATAATTCATAATATAATAATTAAAACACTTTTGTAATAATTTACGACTGTAGTCATTTAAAAAGAAAATAAGTCACCCTGTAATAAATCATGTTCAAATAACTTTCTAGTTTAGAAAAATTGTAGTTATGCCAAAAATATTCGGAATCTTTGTCCGTTTTTAGCAATATGTGTTAGCCTTTATTTAATTATACCTAATAAAAAAAAATATTTTTTTGCCGCCCTAAGTAGTAAGAATCTGTTATAACTTTTTCCACAAAAAATCTGTAGTAATGCCCTCATTAAAGAAAAAAGATATAGTCGCAGCTCGCTGCATCTTTAAAGTTCTAAAGTGATATATGTTTATTAGGGTGGCCCTAAAAAAAACGATTTTTTTTGTCTCTTGTAAAAATATATCAGTTTATCGTGTTTTAAGAGTTTAGTTTAGAGGTCGTTCAAGATTTTTAAAAATTTCCAAATTCGTCAGAAATTGATTTTTTTTTAAATTTTTTTCTCGTTATTTTATTATTTTCTAGGTTGAAAACAAATCTCGATTCTGAAAATTTCAAATTTCTAAAGGTCACTCCTAATTATTTTAACTTTCAAAGTAGTGTACCTGAAATGTTTTCGATTGACCTAAAAATAAATATCAACGAACTAATAATTTTTTTATTGAATTTGCTGAACGAAATAATTTTCTCGTTATTTTATTATTTTCTAGGTTGAAAAAAAATCTCGATTCTGAAAATTTCAAATTTCTAAGGGTCACTCCTAATTATTTTAACTTTCAAAGTAGTGTACCTGAAATGTTTTCGATCGACCTAAAAATAAATATCAACGAACTAATATTTTTTTTATTCAATTTGCTGAACGAAATAATAGAAATAAATCACAAGCACAAGCAGTACACAGCTTTGATTTTATTTCTTTTCTTTTACTAAATCAATTCAAGTCAAAGATGTTTTATTATTTTTTCAGTCATCTAAAATATATTCGTTTTAAAAATACATCTATTTGTCTAAACGAACTACAATTCGACATCATAAGAAAACTATTGTACAAATGCTAACTAATTATTTACTGAAATAGTATTAAATTAAAATAGTATTTGGTTGTTGTATGCAGTATCAGGCCATAACCATAAACAAATAACGTAAATATATATCTCAGAATAAAATTGCCATGTGTATAATGAACCTTATTACATTGAATTAGTCCATACATTATTTTTTTATAAACAGTGTCCTAGTTTTAGTATATCAGAATTGGAAGGGGATAGAACAAACAAAACCAATGTTACTTCGGACAAATAAATATTTTTCACTTAAGCTTTGCTTGAAACTTGAATAATAAAAGACAGGCGTTTCTATAATAAAAACTAAAGATGAGAAACTAAAATTAAACTAGCAAAACAAAAGAAGAAGGCAGATGGAGAGGTATATTCTCCTTAGTTTTAATAATTTTGATTTAAAAAAATTCTATTATCAATGTATTCTACTTCCCATTAAAAATCGTCTTCAAGTTTGGAAACCCTGTATTTTAATTCTTAACTAGGTCAAGAGTCCATACAGTCAAATTATACATTTATGTTAAAAAAATTGAAGAAACATTCTAAGTAACCGGAAGTTGTACCTCTTCTCGACATAAATCTAGGGTATTACTTAGGTATCAGTTTTAAATAATTAGGTATTAGAACGACGATTTTTTTCTTCTCTGACGGAGCAATAAATCTTTGTCATCGAAATTAAAAGGAACAAGTCTCAGTCTGAGTAATTCGATATTCATCTCTCAGAAAGTATTAAGAAAGTTTCGACGAAATGGAAAATTGGAGTTTGAGCTGTGATTCATATTTCCGAAAGTTAAATATAGATTTGTCATACTATTTTCTAGTAGTTTCCGTTAACTCTGCATCGACTTACATCAAATTCCAATGTACTAGTTTCAAGATTTCTAACTGCCTCGAAATATCTGACCGTTTAAATTGTGGAAAGTAGGTCACATATAGACGTTTTAAAAGGTTTTTACTCAGCAACTCCAAAGTCCTTCCAGATGAAAAATAGATAACTCAGGCAACAATGAAATGATAAGAACTGTATAAAAGTAAACGTTTTGTTGTTATAAAATAGGAAACACGTTGAAAAAATAAGTTACACTAAAGAAATAATATTAACAAATAGTAAAAAAGTTTTAGTTATTTATGGAAAGACACCGCAAACTTTGTGACGACAATCAAATAAATAAACAATAGTAAACTATATTATGTTAGTAAGCGGAAATATGCGTTGTAGTAGCTGAAATTATCTAAATCTGTGGTCAAGCCATGTGCCGCCCTATGCTCACAATACACAATGCTACTGACTGTTATAAAAACACGTGTCATACAGTCGACCAACCAAAGCGACAAACTCACTCACACACGCACGCAACGACAATGTTGTTCGCCGGTATGCCAAGCCGACAGGACAGGCATTAGGGTGCCGCTAGATACGTAACGAATAAATTGATCTATGCAAAGCTTCGGCAGACAGGTGCAACATGTACCTGTCTGCCTCTGATCTGACATTAATTAAAAATTCACCATATAATAAATAAGACGCAGATGCTATTGAATATTTTGAGAGTAAGGTTAGGTTAGGTCCAGGCCGTGTTTGTAAGAAAAATTATTGTCACATTTTATTCCAAAAATGACCATACCTGAGTTATTAATTTTTTTTATTTACATTACCGTTATCAATAAATTCAACGAATTTAAAATGCGATTTTAAATATTATAGAAAATGCCGAAATATTTTTCGAACTGACAGAATGCACTGGCTTGAAAAAAAATTAAACATTTCTACACCAACGATTTTTACAGACTTGTCCCCATTATATTTAAAAATGTATTTCTAAAAAAAAAAAAAATAGATATTTTGCATTTTTACGCATCTGCTACTCCTAGCAGAATGCAAAATTTTTACAGAAAAGCAGGTTAGAAAAAGTAATTATTCAAAAATGGTCCATTTTTTTAACTATAAGGAATTACAGCCTGTGAACTAATTTTCAATATAATCAGTAGCGTCTAGTTTATGGAATTTCTATTAATGGGGGACTCCTGATTGATGTATTTACGAATGTAAGGAATATTTACCTTAAACTGAATACATCCTTAGCCCAAGTTTCGTCAAGTGTTAATTATTTTCAAAATTTTACACCATCTATCTCAAAAAAAATTTTTTAGACATCTTGTCTTATTTTGACTCTTCAAACTTTAAGCTTGAAACACCCTGTATATTTACTCGTATTATAACAACTGACGAGTAAATAAACTGAACTACCCTACTCAAACTAGAATAAATACTGTTAATTTCGTATTTTATTTTCAGCTGCTACGCGCAAAAAACTGCTGTTCATTTTTCCCACAGATTAGCGAAAGCCCCTGAATCCGATTTTTGTTACAGTCGGCCGCATAGATTTAACAACTAGAATCACAAAAAAAGCTCGATATACAGTGAAAAATGCACCATTTAGTATTTGTGTAGTTATATCTATTCGACTATGTGCAGGGAATAGCAGCCTTAAATCTTTTAAATTAATTTGAGAGACGTATTTAGTCCTATAAATTTTAGAATTTCATTTCAATGTGTATCAGACGTCGGCAATTCCGATCTTGTTACAATATTGTCTACATCTACCAATAATGCATGTATCAGCCAGACCAAATCATGTTTAGTTGGTGTAGGTAGGTACCTAAACATTTTAGTTTACATTGCTGCCTTGTTGTAGATATTATAGGCATTGTAGTTAACTTATTTGAACAATTTCTTTCTAATGTAGTTCAAATTGATTACAGCAAGGGCACGGTTTTGTTATTCAAGTTTAGAATGTTATAAATTAACGGCATTTTCTTCACTGTACTTTGAGTTAAGTTAAACTCGTCTTAACTACAGCTATTATAACTGCAATTTGATGCAGGCTAAACATTCAGAAGCACTGTACAGCGACGCAGATTGGAAAATGGAACAAAATAACCTTTCATATTACAAATTTCGAGACGATTTCTTCGTCAAATGATATTTAAGTCTGAGCACTGAACGAAAACTATTTCTGGAATGTGGCGTAAAGCTACTCTAAACAACTTTTCACTTTACAGTACTGCTATAAAGACACTTTAAACGGGTGTTTTAAAATTTTAATATAGAATAGTTTAGCGTAGCTTTAAAAATGTATGTTTTCTGTTCCTTTGTCGAGAAACTTACAATCAGTTTTATATTCTTGCAGTCATATTAAAATTGTCTAACAAACTTTATATTTCATTGCGATTCGATATTCGTCTAGATGCGATATTTATTGTAATAAACATTTTAAATTCGTGACGGCTGCTTCAGGAGTAGTAAGTACTTGTAAATCTCAGATTAAATTTTTTAATAGAACTTTCGCAAATCATCCATTCCATGCATCACTTTGACAAAAAATTATTAATTACAAACACATGCAAAATATCATCGTCGTGAAGTCACAAAGCATTATTTTTGTTTTATTTAACCTATTAAATACTAATTTTGCAAATAAAGTGTAATATACAGGGTGTCCGAAAATTAATGCAACAAAATTTGGTCATAGATTCTTAAGACAAATTTAGGGGACCCGTATTTTTTATTTTTGTCAAAGTGGCCCCTTATTTAATTTCTTAAAAAATTATTAGACCGCGAGAAAGCCATTAAATTTAGCAACTTTTTTGTCTTGATACTTTTTTCGTAAAACGCAATGTTTTCAAGAAAAATGTCAAAATGTGATTGAATGCATATCGTGATTCGCCATTTTCCTCAAAAACATTACGTTTTACGAAAAACATATCGAGAGACAAAAAAGTTTCTAAATTCAAATTTGCGACCAAATTTTTTTGGTTCCAAAGACCCACGAAAAAGTATCTTAAGGGGGTTCCCCGCCAAAAAGCGTAGCACTATCAGATTCCACATGTCATAAAACCCCTGTGCATCAAATTTAGTAATTCTCGTACAACAGGTTTCTGAGATATAAAAACGACTGTAACACCGAAAGAGGGGCCACTTGGCAAAAAGAAAAAATACGGCTCCCCTAAATTTGTCTTAATTCTTATTATTATTATGATCCCACAAGTAGAAACCTGGATCTGGACTGAGATCAGGAGACCTTGCGGACCAATACTGTTACTGAGTTGCTCCACAATCCCGGTACCAATTTGTAAATGGGTTCTTCCTCTAATAAAAATGACTCTGATACAAATCTGATTTCAAAATGATGGAACAGAATTCATATTTTTTTCCAGTTGAGATTTTAAAAAATCGTTGAAACAAGTCAATTAGTAAATAGAAATTGTCACTTTTCATCATGTTTGGCAGACTTATAACATTACCAACATCGTCCTATATTTTATAGTATAAATAGATAGCCATTCTAAAACAAATTCAGCGATATAAGGTTATACCTACTTTTTGTCATAGTTGTCAAAAATGGAGGAATTAAATGAAAACAATAATCTAGAAGGTACTACTTTTTATTTTATTACGGCAAATGTTCAAAGTGCCCACAACCATTGCACAGTGGCCAATTATTTTTCTCCAAAACAATGTATATTCAAAAAGCGCATTTAAATACATACAATAAATGAATACATTTAATAAATGTCAATATCACGTAGTCAAATATATTGAAAATCAAGTCAGTCCGTGAATCCATACGTAGAAGAGTCAGAAAATTAAAAAGTATTTATTTTATATTTTACCAAGAAATCACTTAATGAAAATTTAACAAGTGTCTTTGTGGAGAGTATACCTAGATTAATTAATTGTTGTCACTTAATGTAACAATTTTGCATTTAAGTGAAAATGGTCTCAAATTTTCTACTGAGACTAGGACAAATCTGATTTTGTTGGTATTACAGGGATATTACGTATATAAAATAAGAGTTTTATTGGGAACGCGACAGTAATGCATACCATGTTCTTAGCACAAAGTACAGAGTCAATAAAGAATTTGATTGTTCACGTTTGCACAGCCATTCCAATTGACTGAAAATGCTTTTATTTATACCATACACAGAACACGAATTCAATAATGTTGGGTTGGCAGACATTCGTCCGTCACGAATGTAGAACGTACCAACAGATTCTAAAATTTATTGCCCCTCATAAATCCTGTAGAGAAATTCCCAGTCCATATTACTTGCGATATTATTAAACTATAAATTTCGTTGCAAACAAAGGCCTAGACGCACATATTCGAGTGCTATGAGTGACAATTTGTTGAAGCCATTTCAAGATTAATAAGTTTCCATCGTGGTCTAGTTAAAACAGTAATATTTATCGTTTGTTAGAAAAGGTGCTTGAAAACAGAAACAATAAACGTTAATAATCTAACATTAATAACTCTAAGATTATATAAAAAAAACTGTAATAAATAGTACTTACTTATTTTAATAGGTGTATATTAAAAAAAAACGTAGATTAAACATTAATTAAAGGATAAATTCAAACATTATTTATGCGGAAGGTGATTTAAGAATAGAAGAAGAATCAGTACCGCAATTATGTCGAAATTGAAGAAAAATAGAACGTGTTTAGTTTTAAAGTAATTAATTTAAATTAAATATAAAATATTCCTTAGACAAGCTAATAACGAGGTTAATAATAATAATAATTAATAAATACTTCAGTTATTTTCAGTTCTCAACTGAAATGTTTATGTATGTGAGGTTATTAGTAAAAAAAAATAGAATTAATCTGAATTAACTTAGCACCTAAATAAAAGATATAACACTTGACTAATAAAGAATAATGTATAATTGAAATAAATTTCAGTTGGAAAAATATTCTTTCCAAGAGATTGTAAATTTTAAGACGTATTTTATTACTCTCGGTTCAATTCTTGATCTCATACCTAACTATGAGATCATCAGCATACCTTGTTGCGTAATTATGGTTTTGAATTTCAGATCGATACTGCAAGGCAAAGGTAGAAATCTGAATTGCTTAGATAAATTTAAAACAAGTCCCCATTATTTCTTTTTTCCCAAAATGCTTTTTAAAATTGTTAGAAAATTTTATTTCAAAAATCAGATGACAATTGGTAATATCCATTGTTTAAAATAAGTAAGAAAAAAACCATTCCACTTGTTGGGTGATGCTAATTCAACTATCTCAGATGAAGGTCGGAATTCCCTAAGTAGATATATTTTTTTCAGTAATTAACTTAGATCTCTCATCGTATATCAAAAACCGAGAATTCGGAATTTCTCCTAGTGGTTTTCAATCTAGCAGCAAGAAAATAAATACCTAAAATATGTTTAGGATATGGATAGTTTATAAAACAACTTACAGGCAGATAATAATAATAATTAATTAAGTAATTATTTAAATTTTCCTCATGATTGACGCCCTAGCCACCAAGAGATATATTCATAATAAAAAATTCAAATCCCATAAATTTCGCCTTACGCAAGGTTCTAGTGAAAAAGCCGTTATAATCGCAGAGTAACCAAAATTTGTTGTTCACTAGACCTTCCTCAAAATCAGAATCGCTGCCTGCTCAACAGAACTCTAGTCTTTATGTATCTTAGTCTATTAGGTATCTAATTACCTACTTTTAATTCATTAATATAATGTTTAATAAATTACTCCGAAAATAATGCAATAAACCAATAATTAGAATAATGGAATATAAAAAATTTAATAGTATATTCTGAAGAAAGCATGTGAAGGTTCATTGTTTTCAAATACTTTCAAATAATTAAAACTATTTAATAATTTACAAAATTACACTTAGGGTTTCCTTCGTATACCTACAGTTTACAGTTTTCTTCTCGAACAATATTTTTTTATATTTTCAAATTTCAGTCCTATTGAATGTTTTTAATTTTAAAAATATTTTTAATTTCTCAAAATCTCATTAAAAAAATCCCTATATTTAACTAACAATGTACACGCCAATGGCTTTATTATTTAACGTTGAGATCATTCATCGCCACAAAAAATAATATTACTTATTCGAAAGTTAATTTTCAGCTTCAACAACGTAAGCAAAATTAGTCAAATACCGCTCCTCTATTATAAAACGTGAAATAAGCATTGGACATCTTTAAACCATCACAGTGGGGCATGTTTCAAAAGCTACCTTAGTTTTGTCCTCGTAAAAACCTACACAACAACCAGCCGCTGTAACTTTATCTTTATGAATGTCGGAATAGTGACACAAAATAAGATATTTCGGATCCTGAAAGAGACTTGCTATTGATTAATTGTTGTTTGTTTGTTTGTTATATCCAGCATAAAGAAACTAAAGTAGTACTAGACTGGTTTAGAGTTCCCTATTTTATGGCAGTATAGATTCACTTGGTAATGATTGGTGGATGAAATAAATGAAAACAATTTTAATTAATTGATAAATTGTTATACTATGTCGACGTTTCGGTATATTTTAATATCTTCATAGGACTGTACCGTTTTTAGCCACGAAGATTCTACTATGCAAATAGTACAGAATATAACGTAAATAACATATTTTATTATTATATTTCTCATTTCTTTTAATTCTATTTTAAAGGTGTGAAACTGATTCAAACAAATTCAAAATATCTTTCTAAAAAATCTTATCTAATAGAGTTCTACGATACGAGAAAGACTCCTAATTGCTGATATTGCAGGAAACAACTACTGGTTACATGCCCCAAGTAAGTAGTTTTGAAATATACCACAACAATACCTAGTAAACAATTAGTAATAAATAATTATCCAAAATGAAAACTAAAAGTGATATGTATGTGATATTTGATTTATTGAAATTGTTAAATATTGTAATCGTTCAAGGAAATATCCTGTATTCTTGCTGTCTTATTGTCACCTGTGACAAAGACTAATCACGTAAATAGCAGCTACAACAAAGAGATCTTTTCATTTTCACATTTACTTGAGATTGTTTCATGACGTAGCTTCCCTTCTGGTATAAATATTATGCATGAACATCAAAGTTTTAGAAAAAAATTACGTTTTAAAACGGCGTGTCAAAGTCCTTGAACGTTACTAGATCTACTATAGGTGGTTTTTCTGAATTTCTGTTATCGAAGATCATTGTTTTCTCTTCATTTGATAAGATTTTTTAAATTTGTTTGAATTAGCTTAATATATTTAATATGGAGAAAAAAGAGTATTTAATATTCCTTTTTATTTTAATTTTTTTTGCAAAGTAATGTTGCAATTCAATTAAACAGTCATTAATAACATTGAAATCCACATTGTTTAATTATTTGAAAAAGTATTTATATAAAAAGGATGACTAGTTTAAAAAGTATTATATTTTTACATTATTTCAATCACATCAATCAGAATAAATCTTATGTCCGATAATCAAATTGCTATATGTTTTGTTATTTACACTTAATGATTCTAATTTTCTGCACTCGACTTTATGGAAGCTATTGGATTTTGTCACATTCCAAATAACAATATTACAATCATATAAAAATTAACATATTAAAATCGAATTAAATCTAATAACATTCACATTTCCATCGTGCTTTTTGGTCTAACCTTTTCGAAATAAGATCACATTATCTATTTTAATCCTTAGCGTATGCTTATAAATTTTTCACAAACCCTTGCGAAATGATAATAATGTTTAAAAATGACGCGCAGTTGTTCATAACCAAAAACATGTTTCAGAAACTTACCGTACCTATAGAAATTAAATTCCACAGCAATTCCTTATCTTAACGAAAAACGCAATGTTCAGTCCATGGAAAGTAACAGAGAATCGGCGTTATAAGCACTAGCCGTTATCCGAGACGAACAGTTTGAAAATCGTCGTAACGTTCAAAGTCCTGAAACGCTCCGTTTGCGATGTTTCGGAGAGCTGCCGATAGATGTCGCGGCGCCTCCTCGCGTCGGGACGTCAAAATCCTAACTGCCGCATCGCCCGGGCTGGTCCAGGATGCTGAGTACGAACATCCTTTCGTCCTTACGCACGCGCACGCCACCAATCGATATTATTAAAGGCTATGGCAAGCCATACTCTCCGCTATTCCACATTCAGTCAGTTGAACTGTGGACTTTTTCTAAGTACATTACTTGTAAAATCCTACTTGACCGAACGTGCTCAACTATTCTTTATGTTAGCCAAGTCGAAGGCTTAGTAGGCTTCTAAGATTTTTCGAGGTTAGGGAGACAGGGGCGGATTTTCCGAAGTATTACCACGACTAAATTGAAAATTATCGATAATTTTATCAAAGTTTGCGTGAATTCAAGTTGAATTGAATCGCATGAATGAAACCTTTGATAAAATTTTCCGTAATTTTAAATGCAATGGTATTCTATTAGAAAAATGTATGAGTTAATAAAATCTTTTTTCGTGGATCGACATTAAAGGCGTAGTTTTAGTGACAGCTGTCAAACAGTAAAGTGCTACAATTTAGGCCAAGAAAATAAGTTGGGAAATGATCATTTCGCGACTTTTTATTTCGGCAAGCTGAATTTATCACTATGGAAGCTAACTATTATTACAATAACATATTAGTTTCCACAGTCATAAAAATGGGGGGAAGATTGTTTACAGGGTGGTTAATTGTATAATTTTTACGTAAATTCACGTTTTTCGCTTATAACTTTTTTCCGTTCATTTCCACGAGAAAACAGTAAAGTACTTTTTTTCGTCTTTAAGAGACCTACAAAATACATGCATACATGGTATAAACGCAACATAAATAACATATACTTACTTAAAATAAATATGTGTTGAAGTAACCAAAAAATATATATATTTCAAGGCACATTTTTGTCAAAAAAAAAAATAATAAAAAAGATTTAAAATTGATTAGAAAAATTTCTTGACGTGTTTTCTTTATTCAGGCACAAGTCGCATTTATAATTTTCTGGACTGTCCCATCCACTACATTCTGCATGAGATTACATGCCACAGTTAACGCAGCGGTACCAAATCTCGTTATTACGTCCAAATTCATCGCAAATTATGCACTTTTCAGAGTTACCATCAGCTATTAAATCATCTAGTTCGTTGTCATCGTAAATATCTTCAATACGAACATCTGATTCATCAGCTTCTTTAGAGTCCTGCCTACAATTTCTATTCGACGGCTTAGTATTCGGTTTCTTCCTTTTTAGGCCTTTATCCTTATTCGCTTTTTCTTGCTTCTTTGTTTTTTTGTCCTCTAGTACTATTTATTTTCATTGGCGTGCTTGTCAGTATCTGTGAATGCTGTCGCTTGTTACCAGTCTTTTTCGTAGTAGTCCGATGCTTTGGAATGGGTGCCACATCGGAAAATTGTACATACGAGGGTCCCGCTACGCCATCATCCTCTGCCTGTGACACTAAAGAAATTATGGAATCGTTAGTTTTTAAAGGTGGAGGTAATGTATTATCCACTTCTGGTTCAGGATCAAGAACTATGTCTCTAAATTCCTCAGCGGGTGCAAAATCATCCGCAGTAAACTTCTGTGGATTTAAAGGGTATATACCTACTTCTTTGAATCTTAACATAGCTTTCTCCATAGTTGCAACACGGACATAACTTTTGTTCAATAAGGGCGGAATGTTAAGAACAAGGTCTCGTTGATCCATCCATTATCAGAGTATCTTTCATCCAGTTCTGTCTGTCGGTTTTACGCAGATATTTTCGTGGCAATTGTAGTTAATAATATATATAAATATTTCCATAATATGTAATTAACTCGTATTTGGGGCAATACCGCGCGCTAACTGATGTAATGCGCGATATTTCCCCACGTCTTGTGCGCGAAATTACCCCATAATCGCTTGATAACAAATATTGTCCTAACCTCATTTCGAAAAACAAGAAACAACTAAAGCTGACTATATCTTGTAAGCGAAAGATAGTATTACTCACCTTAGCTTGTAGTTGTTATTTAATTTAAGCTCAGTTAGTAGGAATGCAGGTCATAACACGTTACAAATTAATAAGAAACTTCTCGAAAATATGTATTTCAGCACAGAGCGTTATCTATTGAGAAATTACTCCAATTTCTATAAGATCCGAACTTGGCAATTCGTCTAATAGGTGGCGGCGCTGTCAGGCGTTTATTTGAAATTATATAGTAGGAAATATAGAAATAGCGGTTTTACCCGCCGCGCGATATTCCCCCACCTTCCCCTACTATTTAATAACAAAAAGAGAGTTTTTAAAGAATTCCTATTATAACAATAAACAATACAAAATTTCACAGAAGTTTGTTAAATGCAAGCTAGTAATTATTACTGAATAATATCTATCTGTAATTTGCCCACGGCCAACTTGTTGAAATAATATATAGGGTGTCCCATTTAAAAAATAGTATGTTTGGTTCACCCTGGTAATACGTAACACCCTATATATACGAAAATAATGTAATGTTAAAATGTGCAGTTTTAAGTTGGTTATAATTGTTGTAAATAACTTTTTTTGATATCTATAATAAAGGAGATATTGTGCTTCGACGCACTAATGCCGCACCCTGTAGATTATTTAGATATTCACTTACAATAATCTTTTTTCTTTGTTTTTGTAGTTGGATGCCATGATCAGCAATCTATTTCCCATATCTTCAATATCTCCAATTTTTGTTTAAGTAATTCATCACATCGATACGCCCCAGATATAGCAAAAATCATTGCCACCTAAGATAATAATTGTCGGAATTCTTCGTTTACAAAAATATTTTGTTTATAGCTAACTTTGTACCCAAATAAGTATAAATAAATAAGTATCAGGGGTCGCCATTAGAAATTGTTTAATTTGTTAATTTTCTAAAACACGTGATTTTTTAGCACGATATCCATCCGACTGCCGTTTCAAGAATACTTTTAATTTTAGATACTTTCCAATAGCGATATTGTTGTAGACATTCAAAGTAGCTCTGGGCATCGCATATATTGACCATAATGAAGATTTCATAATTTTTCTTACTTCAAAAAAATATACCAATATACATTTTGTGAAAAACACAACATAATGTTGTTCTCAGCCCGGTAATCAATAGACTTTTTATGTTTGCTGATATTTCTTCTTCGATTTTTCTGATAACAAATTACACTCTATTTGCTTTGCTGCTTCAATAATTTCTGGTAGAATTAATGTGAATTCTTCCATTCTTCCATNAGTTATCTTGAAAAAGCCCTTTGTTTTATCTTTTTCCACCCTTGGCCGGGGGTTGAACAAAAAATTACTCTCACTTATTGTTATAATATACCTTAAACTAACTCATATCAAAAATTCAGCCATGTTGGCAAAATTTCGATTTAAAGGCTTAGTTAATTGGACTAATAGCAACCACTGACCTGATGAAATTATTATTATTCATGAAAAAAGTATCACACTACCTAGTTAAAAAATAACTGTTAATTTACTTATATCTCATGTCACTGTCACTTACTATCACGTTGCTTATTACATCTTGGTTCTATATGAAAAAACCGTTTTCATCTAGAATCCTATTATAAGTTACTGTGAATAACTAGTAGTTTAGTCAACAACTCTGCGAAAGTGTCATAGAGAATGGAAAAATCTGTGAAATGCATCGATCGTAATTTTTCCTGGAGACGAGTTGTAACCAAAAAAGCACGATTTGGAAATATTGTACAAAAATAGTGAATATAAATAAATCTAAATAAATCCAAAAAATCAGTGTGAAAAAAACTCGAATAATTTGATTTTGCAAGAGATTACATATTGGAGAACATCATTTCAAAACAGTTTCCTGTTATATCCTATGAGCTGGCCGTTTTCATGATACCGATACCAATGCCGATAGGATTGAACACAACCCCTCATTTTCTAAAATATGCCATGTGTGGTTTATGCATGATGAAATAAATGGATTGGAAGAGGAAATATTTGCCAGCAAGTTTGACCTCCAGGATCACCAGACCTTAACAAATGTAACTTCTTTCTTTGGGGAACGTTAAAAGAATTTGTATATTCCTCGCCAGATACGTCTCGAGCAGAATTGTGGAAACACATTATAGAGTAGACTTCAATTTTCGACGTAGAATATATTTTGGGTTCACCTACTTGTCCCTGCTCTGTGTCGGTTATTATGCGAAACACCCTATATAAAAGCTAACTAATAAAGGAATAAACTGTATTTGTTGGCAGGTATCATTCCTTGGGTTGATATAAAAAATCACCACCCAAAAATATTACTCTCGTTTTTAACCGTTTTTAATCCAGCGAAAATTCTGTAAAAAATTTATAATATGTAATTCGTAGACATTTATAAACAGTTTCAATCTCATTAGGAAATCTCGATTAGTTTCGAAAAAAAATAAATTTAACGTTAAGGATTGCCACCCCCTCATTATTCCCTAATTAAAAGTCTGAAATTAAGTGTCAAGATGCTTTACAATTAGATGAAGAACAATAAATATAAGGTAAGAACTCTTCGTTAGACGCTGACGTAGTTTCCATATGCTTAATCCAGCGGTATTCAAACTGTATTCCGCGGAACGCTGGGTTCCCTAAAAGTACAATGCGCTTAATGCAGAATTCCTCATGTAAGAGTTTGACGTACGTTTCGCAAAAATGGTTTGTATCCTTTTCACATACAAAACGTACGAAATATTCAACCAAGAGATCATATCAGAAGATTGGAGTTTTGTGAATGGGTCAACGATAATCGTCAATTGGTTCTAATGATACTTTTTACTGACGAACCACTTTTAACAAGGATGGCATTAATAACCATCACAACAATCATCATTGGTCCGATAACAATCCACATGCTAGTGTAGAAACCCATTTCCAACACAGATTTACTGTTAATATCTGGTGTGGAATGATTGGTCATCAACTAATTCGGCCATTTGTATTACCAAATGGTCTAACAACAGCCCGATATTTAGAATTTTTATAGAATGATTTTCCAGTGTTATTGGAGGATGTTCTCTTGAACAAACGGCTACGCTTGATTTTTCAGCATGACGGTGTTCCATCCCATTACAGCCGACAAGTAACCCATTACCTAAAGGAGCAATTTGGAGAGAAATGGATTGATCGTGGAGGTCCTATTAATTGTCCAGTTAGGTCTCCAGATCTAACTCCCATGGATTTATGGACTTTGGAGATGGATGAATCAAGAAGTTTATTGTGAAAAAGTAAATACACGTGATGGGTTAATCTATCGTATAATGGCTATAGCTACGCGAATAAAACAGCACCCTATAAAATTAAATAACACCTTACGAAATATTTTCGTAAGAGTTGAGAAGTGTATTGAAGTTGGTGGTGGTATTTTTTAACCAAATCATTGATGAAAATTAATATAGTAGTGTTAATTGGATAGTGTTAAGTTATCTTTTTGTTATTTTATTGTTGTTTTATTCTCGAAAATCACGCATTTTACGATAAATCTTTAAGAGGCGTTAATGTTAGTAAATTATTTGTCGGATTGAAAAACGAAAACATCGTGTTCAAAAAACAGCGACGTCCTATTTATTTTTTCTAATTAATTCTAACAATTGATGATACGTGCATATTGTTCAAAAAAGCGAAAATTACTTATCTGGCTACCTTACCTTATCTAAAAAATAAGGACACTTTAAAGACTGAGAACTATTAGTTTTTAATCAAAACAGCCTGATTTTTTTTTTGTGGGAATTGCAAAAATAAAATTTCTAAACAGAATGTACAAAAGAATAACTTTCGATTCACTCTAATACATAATTTGCATGAATCATCATCTTTAGATGAGTTTTTTACCGAAAAGGCTGCTCCTAGAGACTTCAATAAGGTGTACATTTCTTAAATAGAAAAGATAGGGGAAAATGTTTTTCTATTCTCAAATGACCGTGGCATAAAAAAGGATCCTAATGGTCGCTTGTGGCGCCCTCTGGAAGATACAGCCACTCGTTCATAAAATTTGAATATCCCATCCCAAGAAACCACCACATACAAAATTTCATGCATTTAACTCAAAGTAGTCTAGAGTTATTAAAGAAATTGTAATTATTTTTTTTTAATTTGACATCCTGTATATCCTAAACGAATCGTTTCCAGACCTAAGTTGATAGGAAATTTTTTGCTTAAAATTGAACGTAGAATAACATACCTACTGAAGTATGCACATCTTCTCCTGAAACACCCTGTATAATTAATAAGAAATGTGACTTTTTTATGTGTGCTCCTCAAAAAAATAGAAATGTTGGCCAGGTTCCGCAAGTCGCAAAAGTTAGGAAACCTCTGGGCTATAGCTTTTCTAAAATTATGTATTACTTTATACCTCACAGGATAACAGTTCCCGAAAAACACAGAAATCACAAGAAAATAAAAATGAACACGGGAAGGTACACGAAATTCTGTTTCATGTAACGTGCGTAGGTTTTTTTAAGAAACAGAATAGGCTAAGGAAAAAAAGGGACAAAAACTGCCTTGAACCTCATATTATTATGCCAGAGGGACCTTCTACGCATTTCTATACGCCTGGTTATGCGTGTATACATATAGAGTTATTCAAATTTCCAAGGGTATTTTGCAATAAACAGAAGCTAAACCCCGTTTACTAATTGCTTCGTAGCATATTATCAAAACATTTTGAGCCGGGATGATCCCGATTTCTTTTAGGAAATGCCTATTAAACTGGTTATAATAGAATTTCTTTGTTAAATTTAACATTTAATTAAAACAAGTTTCGTCTAATTTCTTTTAATATTATTTCTATGTATGGTGATACCAGTTTCCGCAATTCTTATTAACAAAACACGACATCTAGGATAACCGATCTCGTTTCCTACCTTTTGATTTGTCTAAATGAATTGAAACTTCTTACATTTCTGACGGGATGTCGAATTGGATACTTCGGAATACGTTTAATGTTCAGGAAGCTATTTCGGTCTCGATACCACCATTCCGGAGCGATGCCCCACTTTTATTCAGAGATATCTGAGATCAGAAGACGTGGAATTGCTTTACATCGGGGTTACTGATTTCGCTTTCGTTCGTCATCTTTTCAAGTAGATACAATCGGAAAGAAATGGTGTAATATTGGGGACAATTTGTTTTAAAGGAGTCTGAATTATTAAAAGTAGATCTTGGGGACAAACGAACTGAATTTTGCTCTGCTTTGCTAATATTACCATAATAATATATCATAATCATACAAAATTGTATGAAGCCGTAATTTAATAGAAATTAACCACATGGTCAATCGTTCAATGTGAATTTATTCTTAGAAAAGAAGTAGCACAGAGAAAATGTCTAGTCTAGGATTTGCTGATTTCTTTTAACTAAAATTGCAAACATTTTTGGAAAAATTGCAATACTACGTGACTTTTTCACTAAAATGCACCTTACTTGTAAAGTTTTACTATAATTATTAAATACCACACTCCAGACAAAAATTATTTTCAGATTCAAGCAAAATAAAAAAACTATTAAAAAATATTTTTGCTATTCCAGTTATTTACATCGCTAATACTACTTTATGTTTGAATGAGACTACAGATCAGAGAATTTGAATAGTTCTTTGATTTGTAGTAGGTACTTATACAGGGTGTTAGAAGTTTGACTGCCTTAATCTTAACAGGCGATAGAATACATTAAAATAAACAGAGAAAAACTTATATGACATGGGTCCTAAACTCAAGCATTTCCGAGAAAAAAATTAGCAAAATCCCTAACTTGATGAATAACAGTTCGATTAATTAAGGAATATTGACATTACGTACATAGAATACCATAAAATACAATGTTTATCACTTTTTTCAAATTCTTTATGCTAAATTATGAAAAATAATTAGCGTTGTAATAAATTTAAAATTTAAAATTCATATCGAGCAATGCGACAACGGTGTGGCGATTATAATAACACGAGGTACGAAGCTGTCGACCAATACACAATTCAGTTGATATCTGGAATTCGACAGTGACGGAGTGTTTTTTGCATACCAGTATCTCCTTTTCTTGAGGTGTTTCTCTTTACTTTTTTAAAGATAATTTTCCAACAAGTGCGCGAAAATTGGATTCGAAGGTGTTATGCGTGCATCGAAAATGGTAGTGGACATTTTGAGTATATGTTGTAGTTTGTTTTGTACTTGCGCGTTTAAAAATTACTGCATTTTGCTTTTTGGTAAGTACCTAAATTATTTTTAATACGTATGATTATTTGGATGACGTAAATCCTTGGGTACTTTTATTACATATTTTTCCAAATTCATGATTTGATTAAAATTTAAGTTCCTGTTTTAAGAGATTCATAATTACTAAAATTTGAGATAAAATTTAAGCACAACACTATCTTCGTACTAATCTGGCTTAATCAATGCCAGTCATTAAGCCTGATTCATCAGCTTCAATTTACTTATTTGCCCATGAGGAGGCCTGTAAATTTTGAAATCGATCCATGCAACCGTTTTCCTAAATCGTCAAAATTTTACAAAAAATTAAAGGAGCCGGTTTATTGCTCCTTAAACATAAATTATCTACTGATTAAGATGAAAAAAAAAAAAAAAATTCGTTTTATTTTTCTCACAATTTCGCGTTAAATGCTCATTAAATACCCACATAAAAAAAATTCAAAATTAAAAAAATCTAAATTTTTTAAATTTTTTTGCGCTATTTTTTCTCTATACGACCATTATTCGCGAAGTTAGAACCTTTTTTTCAAAAATCACTAAAAAACATTGGAAATTTTTCTACTCCTTTAATTTTTTGTTGTGTTTAGCATGGTCATATCATTCAATGGGGTTTGGCCAAAATTTTGGGGTAGGAAAATAAAAAAATTTAAAAAAACTGAGATTATTTTATTGAACAATGAAAGGATGTTATCAAATTACTTTGTTAACTTGGATCCTGGTTGACTACAAATAATAAAAGAAGTAATCAATAATAGAATAATAATAATAATAATAAACAAATTTAAATCATTACAAAACAAACTTAAACCGCCAAATATAATTTAAAATGATTCGTCGCGTCGTTCTCAGTTCTGAAAACGAATATATTTTCAAAACAACTTATGGCAGTGCACGATATATTTATTCACATTTATTGGAATATTCGTTTCTTGTAAAAATACCTCTCACAACAGTATATTTTGTATATTTTATTTATATGCCTTTTCCAATGTAATTTTTTGTTAGGCCAAACTGTTTTCATAAAAATAATCCTTGATTGATTATTTTGGCGCAAGGATTAATTTTATTAATTTTTTAATTTTCCTTACAACTTTAGACAATATATTTTTTTTCATAATATATTTCCCTCGTACGGATCTGCCCCTGCATTTGACCACCTAAATAGGTTCCATTCAACATCCGCCGCTCAAGCAGATAAGCTTCTGTCCTGTTTCCGCCATCAGAATATATTTTCAAAAGGAATATAAACAAGAAACATGTTTACATAATTTTAAGAGCGCTCTTAAGCCACTATTTTCTCTTAAAAATGTCATACTGTATCTCGAGATATAAGAACTAGCAAATAAGCCACAAAGGGAAGGCCCAGATCATCTTTTAAAGACCCATAAATATCAGAGCAAGTAATCTAAAAATACCTGAAAGGTTTTTAGAAAATATCTCGGTACGTATGTTAAATACAGTTTCATCCCTACATGCGAGAATGTTTTGTTAAAAGAAAGTAATTAACCTCAAGACAAATGTGAAAGAACCTAGCAGATACCTTTGAAATTTTTTATAGCAAAGTTTTTTAATATTTGATCCTTAAATGCTTTCAAAAGTGTATGGTAAGCAATCGAAAATGAGAAGCTCAGGCTAATGGAATATCTAACAGCTTTCGAATATACTCTATTTACATAGAGCTGTTTATATATTTATTCGGGGTAAATGCTTCTTTGGAAGCATCTTAGCATATGCCTTACTGTTAATCAAACTTTTTGTATCAGCATAAGAAATATATCATAAATCATAGTAAAGTAAATACAACGACATATTGTTGCATATAAGAGCAAACCAGATGACTAATATTCAAAATAACGAAATGGAACGAATTCAGGAAACAATTACATACGTTTATTTATTATTATTAAGTATTAAAAATAATTGACAATAGGTTTAATACTAGAACAGTAATTCCGATGGATAATTCACTCAAAAATTGTTTGAAGAGTTACGCACTAGATGGTTATTTTGACGCCGTATAGGATAATGTATAATGTATAATGTAATAATATAACATTTTGATATTTGTTTATAGATGTTGAATCTCTGAATAGACGACAAATCAGTGAAACACTTAAAAATACCTTCTTGATCAGTACTTACACTATTTACTTTGGTTTCTGTAATAATAAAGAAAATAACAAAGGATACATATGCTGATGATTCCTTGAAATTACAGCATTGAAACGGAAAACTGAGTCCACAGTGAAGTTAACTGTAAAAAGCATTAATAATATTTTTATAGATTTCAGTGGTTTGAAAATATAAAAAAGTTACAGTCCTCTGGCCAATCCAGTCATTACAACTGGTCTGTAAGCACTATTAAGCTGATGAATGAATCAATCAAGATGGCTTACCTGGTATATTATTCATACACCGTATGCATTTGTCAATATAAAGAGTTTTACAATATTTGGATTTGTCAATATAAAGAGTTTTATAATATTTGGATTTGGTAAATCGCAAGTAAAGAGCAGAGGCATTTGCAAAGTTAGATTTTATGGTGAGTGTCCCTCATTTTGCAATTCTTTTTTAAAAATTATTCTTTTACAGTAATAATTAGTAATAATCTCAGTTTTGCTAAAGATTTTAATTTTCCTCGAATTTCATGAACTTTTACTATTTCGGCAGAAACGCATGATTTAGAGTGTCATTTCATTGATCTCTTACTCAGTTCTTCTAATCTTCCCCAATAAATTTGGGAACCAACCAGATTTTGAAATAACCAATAACCGCCAACACTAGTCCCTATTGTTATCAACGGACGCCAGTCTTCTTACAAAACCTATTGTAAATTCATTTGTATGTAAAGCTGATCATGATACTATAAATACATTCCTTCAATTTTTTATAGAGGATTTCAGTTTACCAAATCCTAACTGAACTATATAAAGAACTGACTATAATACGGTCGCTCGTGATTTACTACTGTTATAGGACACAGATTATTCCAATTAATTGTATATGGAATACATGTTTCAAAGTTGTAACTACCACAATTCAAAAACATGCACATAAAGCCTTGGATAACTGCAATCATTGTGAGTATAATTAAAAGAAATAGAATTGTGCGGAAGAAATACCGCAGAATACTTATATCAAGCTGTTTTTATTACTCATAAAAAATTTTCCAACATATTCTCATCTGAAATAAGTAACGTACGTAATGATTATGAAGCAACCAATCCCAGCAAATGTCCAAAAAAATCATAAATACATAAAATCAAGTCTCAATTCGAAAGTAGCAATCACTGCTCAAGAAATCAACTGGAGAAATACAGTGCTCCAAATCGGAATCAGTAGATCAGTTTTATTTGATTATTTCAACAGTGTTCGTTAAAGAGCCTGTTGGTGACAACATACGAAAGATAAAGAACCCTCTATTGATATAATCTCAACACCATCGAATTTCGTCAATCAAAAAAAGATAATTATATTTAATAAATTAAAAATTTATCCTCCCCTTGACTCGACAGATTGGGTGTATCATGTTTAAGTAAATGCTGTTTACAAATCTCCTTATCTGCATCTAACATTATGCAAGCTTCTATAAAAGTGCATATACTCGGATATATCTGGAAGTAAGCATCTATAACTGCAATATTGAATAAAGGAGACAAACTATCGATTATTATCAGTAAAATAATAAAATCCATAACACGTGATACGTGCTTTCATTCTTGCTGTGCAATAAAGTAACTCCAAAATAACAGCATCGTTTTGTCACTGGGTGTTATGTAATTACAAATTTCTTGTAATGTGTCGACGATTGACCCCTGTCACTCGACTCCAACAATTCCAGTGAATGTTATCTATTTAGACTTTTACAAAGCATTGGGTACGGTGCTTCGTAGGAATCTTCTGTTGTGGATGGATACTGTTCTAAGTGGCAGAACTTTTGCTGTGCAAGATGGAACCTTCCATTCTTCTCTCCGTTCTGCCTTTAGTGGTGAACCTCAGGAATCTGTTTTGCTACCGATGTTCTTTATGGTGTTCGTTTGTTCGTTTCTGATCTTGTGTGCCAAATAATATCAGGCGTTTATTTCTATGCTGATGACGCAAAAGTCTATGTAAGGCCTCACATGGACTTTGCTGTGCTCCAAGAAGATCTGCAAATTGGTCCAAGAATTAAATGTTGCTTCTAAACTCAAGTAAATGTTGTGTTTCATAATATGTAAGAACAATCCTCTACTTCATTATTATGATGAAAACACGCCACTAAAATCAACAACAACGAAATCTTGTCGTCATAACAAACAGTATGTCATGATCAGAACATACGTTTGTAAAAAGGTAGACTATACCTTCCCTACTATAGAAGATCTTTTCAAAGGTATCCTCAAGTAATTTCATACGTTTGTATACACGCTATGTAAGGACATTGTAGATGTTTACAAGTGCCAACCTCGTGAAGGGCAGTAACTTACTCGAGTGTATCCAATAGGGTTTCTGGTCGAGACTTCTCGAAGCGAGAATTCCCGGGAAATCTGGCCTTACTCGAGACGAGAAAAAAGTGTCGAGAAATCGAGAAATCGAGAAATAGAGAAATTTAAAAATCACGCGCGTCTTAAGTTCTTGACTGGAGTTCGTTTCGTTCATGCGTTCAATTCGTTTCTCGACAAATAACTGAGCGGTTAAAGTGGTTTTTCTACCAGCTCATGATTTATTTATTTTAAGTTTTTAAGGCTTTAGTTTACTTTGATGATTCTTTTTTTTAATGTACAGGGTGATTCACTATATATTGACCCCCCCTTTAACTTTTTTGTTTTAAGAGTTATAAAAAAATGTGAAATACAAAAGTTGCACGATTTTTTATGAAGTTTTCGAAAATGATAGTAGAAAAACAAATGAAGTTCAAATAAAATGGCTGCGGATGTTAACTTTGTTAATTTAAATGGAACACCCTGTGTATTTTTACATATTTGGATAGAACGTTCCTTGTCGAGCATAGTCATATAGGGTTTGTTGGGTCCGTCTCTAATAATAGGCGAGATAATATTAAAAAATGAAATGATGTTTTTTTATTAAGAAAATAAGACATATTGTAATTGTTAGACCTCTTTCAGGCATTTCTGCCTCTTTTCCAATTACGTGAGGATTTAGATTTAGTTGTAATATATTTTGACATATCGGACATTGATATAGTCCAAAATGCGTATAGGTATTTTAAGTAAATCTCACTAATTAGACCGTGTGGGGCCAATTACTCATGGACAATCTTATATGTGGTAGGTCGTGACAGTGACAGGCAAAAATGTCATTATAACGTTGTTATTGTTTGACAGTTTGTATTAGTATTTAATTAAAATGGGTTACACAGCAGTAGAAAATTGAAATATTATTAGGTATTAAAATAAACTATGGAGAATATCTTAACTACTCTATCTTAATTCCTATAATATTTAAATTTTCTACTTCTGTGTAACCCATTTTAAATAAATAATAATACGAACTGTGAAACAATAACAATGTTGTCATAATATTACCTGTCACTGTCACGGCCTACCATATAACATTGTCCATGAGTAAATAAGCCCTCACGGACTAATTAGTGCGATTTAGTTAAAATACTTATACCCCTTTTGGACTATGTCAATGTTCTATATGTCAAAATATATTGCAAATAAATCTAAATCCTTACGTAATTGGAAAAAAGGCAGAAATGCCCGAAAAACGTCCAACAATTACAAAATATTTTATTTTTTTAATAAAAAACGTTCTTTTCGTTTTTTAATATTATCTCGCTTATTGTTAGAGATGGACCCAACAAACCATATATGACTGTGCTCGACAGGGAACGTTCTATCCAAATGTGTAAAAATATACAAGGTGTTCCATTTAAATTAACAAAGTTAACATCCGCGGCCATTTTGTTTGAACTTCATTTGTTTTTCTATCATATTCGAAAATTTCATAAAAAATCGTGCAACTTTTGTATTTCATATTTTTTATAACTCTTAAAACAAAAAAGTTAAAGGGGGGGTCAAAATATAGTGAATCACCCTGTACCTAGTTATAAGTCTGTGTAGAAATTTTATTATAAGCAGATACCTAATGTTGAAGTGATAAATTAATAGGAAGAACGCTTCTGTATCTTTAAATTAAAGCTTGTTTTTTTAAGATTTCTTCGGTTAAATTCCTTATTTACTATTTATTTAATTAAAAGACTGCATGATTAATGATTATTAATAATTTTTATTGGAAGAAAACTACGCTTCAAAAACATTGAAATAAACATAATAAGTAGGTATATTGAAAGTGTTTAATAAAAAAACAAGTTAAAGGTTAAGAAGAAACTCAAAGTTTAATTTAGTTTTGTTAGTAGAAATAGATATATAAGTAATTAATAAAAATACTGAATAAATAATAAATGTTAATGATGATTGTTAAGTATAATGGCATGTTTATATTTCACATTGCAATACCAAAATTATGACTTTTTTAAGTTTTAGAAATTTCTCGAGAATTCGAGAATTCCCGGGAATTCCTAGTCGAGAATTCTCGAGACCCGAGAAAAAAAATAGGCCGAGAAATCAGAAACCCTAGTATCAAACGTCGAGCCACTTATCTCACGTTTGGAAACGTACGGAGCCAGAGCTCTAAACAATACAATTGGTTGCGATATCCTAAATTCTGATTCAACTCAGAGGATACTGAAAAAAATTACATAGAGAAAATTTTAAGACTGCATTAAGACCATTTTTATCAAATCAGGTGTTCTGCAAATTGAATTCATTACTCGTCTCCGTAAACGCTTTTAACAATCGCTATGAGGCTTTGTACAACAACCAACGAATTTGATTATACAATGTTTTTATTAACCTTATTATTCACACAAAAAAATGTCAATGACTTTGTCTAACATGATTTATTGCAAAATGTTTCGTTTTCGAATTAAAATATTTTTGAAAAACGTCCAGACTGACGTGTCTTCATTAATTTCAAATATCTTCCGAGCGAAGAAAGACACAAACTCGCAGTTTTCATTGTTAGACAAGGTAAACTTTACCATTTTCAAGACGTCTTAACTAATTTTTTTTCGACTGGAACCGCTACTAGATGCATAATTAATTTTTTTCTATCGATATAAGATAGGTCATGTGTTTTATATTTTGATTTGAAGATATACGTGTTTCTGTCAATTTTTCATAAAAAAAATGTTTGTAGGTACAAGAGAGACCATGAATGAAACCCTATATAAATTATTTCGTGCATAGTTATTAATTTTTCATATTTTTTTATAACTAAAGGTACGTCCTAATTGGGCCAAATACAAGTTGCCCAATACTCCCACAACGGGCCACATAAAACAGACATTAATCTGCCATTTGCCAGGGGCGCATTAAAATATGCAAATCCATGTTTTCGGGGATCATATATTTATTATAGCGGTCCAAGCAATTCTATTCCATTAGGACGGATAAGGCCCTATTAATACTTGGGGAAGTCCATATGTGTGTATGCAAATGACAAGCCACTGCTATGTGACGTGTCTGACGCGTTACGATCGGCTTTGCTGATGGAAATGTGCCATTACTGGAACTCCTGATACAATAATCCTACGCAATGTATGATTGCTGGCTGTACAGATGTTTCATAAATAATGCATTTTCAAGTTGAGAGCTTTTGCCGGGTATGTTGTCACCGACAGATTTAAAATTCCGCCTTAAAATATTCATAGCCGTTTCTCAACAAATATATTTCGCTTTATCAGATACTGAAATGCCAACAATTTATTTCGTATGTACTCTATGCCAAAACAGATAAAAATAATAATAAATAATTTCAGGAGACAAATTATTTATTAATCACTTTTGTCTTGTACTTATTTTTAAATTCAAAGTATCATTTGCATTTACAAGCCTACTCTGTATGTACCTATATTTTAGCTACATTTACTGATCATGAGTTAATTTTTGTGACTATCAGTGGGGTGGGGATTTCTAATATTTGTATGAATCCTTTGTCTTTGTATGTCTTTGTATGTCTTTGTATGAATCTTAACTTACCGGGATATAAAAAATGTCGATGGAGGCCAGCTTTACGATCATGTACATTATACCCTGGAATAATATTTTCGACTTAAATAATATCAATGATAAAGTGAGGTTTTTTAACGAAAATATTACTATTTTAATGGACTTACATGCACCTCTAAAACCTCGAATTTTCAACAAAAGCTATAAACCTTGGATTACAGATTATATTAAGGAGTTGATACAAATTAAAGATTTAAATAAATTTAAAAAACTAGAACTTCACATGACTGGCTAAATTTTAAACATTTAAAAAATTTTAATACTTCTACTATCAGACGTAAAAAAAAGCTTTTTTATGTTTTTCGGAATCAAGTGCAACTACGACTTGGAAAAAGTTAATTATTTAAATATTTGTAATAAGAAACTAAATATAGAAACATCACCTGAATTGTCTAATGCGAATTTAATAAATAACACAGCTACACAAAAAAAGAAAAGTTGTCTGTACTTTTCATGCGACATATATTATCTGCAGTATTTTTGCCTCCTAATCACGAATCCGGTGTCAGAATTGAGCTATCGCATCACAGGAATTTCCTAACCTCAAAAAACAGGTAAAAAATTGAAAAAATTCATGAAAAAGTGATTGGAAAAATACAAAAAAATGTTTTTCTATATTCAAATGTTCATTTATATAGTTAAGACTCCGGCAAACGTGAATTAGAGGTCAGAATTGATGGTTATTTTTGTGACCTCAAAAAAATGGGTCAATTAAGGTCAGATATCACGAATTTTCAAAAAATAACAAATTCGCGCCAAATTTGGTATATGGGAGTCTTCGGGGTCGCTGATCACGGATCCGAGGTCAATTTTGCAAAATTCAAGATGGCGAATCCAAGATGGACGACCAAATTTTCAAAAAATAACAGATTCGCATCAAATTTAGTATAAGGGGGTTTTCGGGGTCGCTGATAACGAATTCGAGGTCAATTTTGAAAAATTCAAAATGGCGGCCGCCCAAATTTTCAAAAAATAACACATTAGCGCCAAATTTGGTATACGGAGGTTTTCGAGGTCACTAATCTCGGATTCGTGATCAGATTTACAAAATTCAACCCGTGAATAGATCTTTTACAGAAAAAAACAAGATATAACTGAAAAAAAGTGGGATAACACATGATTGGGTACTCAGGTTATAAAGTAAAATATTACAAAATCAATTTCGCAATTCTGTCCTCGAATACGTAATCGGCGACCACGAAAACCCCCGTATACCAAATTTGCTACTACTCTGTTATTATTTGAAAATTTGGTCGGGCATTTTGGATCTGCTATCTTGAATTTTGCAAAATTGACTTCGGATCCGTGATCAGCGACCCAGAAAACTTCCGTATACCAAATCTGCTGCGATTCTGTTATTTTCTGAAAATTTCGTCGGCCATCTTGGATCCGCCATCTTAAATTTTGCAAAATTGACCTCGGATCCGTGATCAGCGACCCAGAAAAGCCCCATATACCAAATTTGGCGCGAATCTGTTATTGTTTGAAAATTCGTGATATCTGACCTTAATTGACCCGTTTTTTTGGGGTTAGAAAAAGAACCATTAATTCTGACCACAGATTCACGTTGGGCGGTGTCTTAACTATATAAATCAACATTTGAATATAGAAAAAAAATATTTGTATTTTTCCTAGCACTTTTTCATGAATTTTTGCCATTTTTTACCTGTTTTTTGAGGTTAGGAAATTTCTGTGATGTGATAGCCCAATTCTGACACCGGATTCGTGATCAGGAGGCAAAAATACTACAAAATATTATGTCGCATGAAAAGTACAGACAACTTTTCTTTTTTTGTGTGACTGTGTAATTATTCCGTAAATTCGGCAGTAGTTAACAAATGATCTTCACTATTATGACTCTGTTAAATCAGACATATCCTCAAAACTTAAATTCAGAGGTACTACTGAATATGAAGTATTTAAGTATTTACTTAATGTCAAATCTAAAGCAATTGGTTCTGAGGGAATACATATAGATTTCATTGTTTTGTGCTGCCCTTTTCTTTTAAAATACATTTGTCACATAATAAATTATTGCTTGGAATTTTCAGTTTACCCCCATGCTTGGAAAATGTCGAATGTTCTCTTCTCCAAAAAAAAAAACACCTAGAGAACTAAAAGATTTAAGACCTATTCCTATTCTTCCTGCTTTATCTAAAATTTTAGAGTACATTGTAAAAGATCAAATTATGAATCATTTAACTATTAATAACGTACTGCCTATTGAGCAGTCTGGTTTTCGAAAGGGACATAGTTGTTCTACTGCTTTATTAAGTGTCACAGACCATATTTTTAGGACTGTAGATTCTGGATTATGTTCGATTTTAGTCAAACTTTTAACACACCCTGTATAAAACCAAATGGTAGTAAAGTTAAATGCAACATTCTAAATACAGTCGTGGATAATTTGTGAGATAAATTGTAATTAATCGTATTTCCTATATTTATAGTCGACAGTACTATATTTATATACGAGTACATGGTTTCCTTGTCGCTGTTGGCTATAAGAATGCACGTAAAAAATGAGGATCTCGAAAGATGATAGAAAGAGTAACGCGGTAGAAGGTAACGTAGGCTCATTTCATTACTTTCAATGCTGACAGTTTTATTGGCTAATCCATCCTATGCGAACTTTAATGTCTTGGACATTTTCCAGGTCGCTACTCCAAAGATGCCGATAAGACCTTCTGGCCTCAGCCAGACGTCCTCTGTATGTAATGCCTTTTACGTGCATTGTGCTCGCAACATCTATAAATTTATAACAATTCTTTGTGAGAAATCCTTATTTAAAAGCGTACGATTTAGTAGTGCTTTTAAGATTCATTATTTGGGAACTGGAGAATGCACAATCCTTTGCACCAGAAATATCGAATTACGTAAATAAAGGAGGGAAATGCAGGAAAAATGCTTATTTTGCTTCACGTTCATGTAACAATGTTCTCCATATTTTAGGTTTTGGTAAATTCAGCATTCATTAAATAAATTCACAGAGCGGATAGTAAATTATGTTGAAGACTTACAAAGTATTTTTTTCCTATATAAAAAGTGTTTAGCTTGTCTTGAGGTTATTTACTATTCAGATAATTTTACACCCTCTTAGGTAATATGTTGATATTTATACCTTACATTAATTTAAATCAATTCAAACTCTGTAAAAAACATGGATCTCTTACATCACTGGTCGGAAACTGCTGAGCCTTCATAAATGTTTACAAGCTACGTGATCGACGTGCTTAGGGACCCCAACACTGCACGATTGGAGCTGATAACGAAAATGCCCTAAATCTTGGCGTCACTAATATAAAGGATCCGTTTACAATGAACAATGACAAACCGTTACGTCTACGCTCGAGGTAATGCGATCACTAATTGGCTGAAGACAGTCTAGTGAAGAATTACATCAATCACAGCCGATGAAACAGAATATTGTGTTTTAAAGTAATCTTAACCTTATTGTCTTAATTTTCTCGAAATTTATTTGCCAACATGAAGGAAATAAAATTACTGTTCTACTGTTCCAAAATTACTTAGGACGTCACTTATGAAAGTACTATACATGACTGTGAATTAACAGACTTTTACAAATCTACAGGATGTTAGTTAAGTCGATGCATTCCTTGCAAGAGGTTATAGTATAAGTGATTTGTGATATATTTCCTTAATATACCATATTCCGAAAACCTTTAGTTTCCGATGTACAGGGTGTTCTTGAAATGGCTGCGTTTTCGAATGCTGAATACGCAGATATCTTTACATCGGAATTGGTGCTGAAGCGCGTCGAAAATATCGGCGTCGCTTATCAAACAGGCGACTTCCAAATATCCGTGTCTTTGCAAACACCTATCGAATGGTCAGTGAATCAGGAACTCTACACAGATAACATAATCTAATTTTTAATAAAATGAAGAAGCATTTAGACTGATGTGAATTGCGGATAGTAATAAGGTGTTGTAATAAAATTGGTGCAAAAAAACTAAGTGTATAATTTCTGCTATTTTTCAAATTATTGAAACAGGATTACGCTATGCAATAAATCGATGTTAATTTTTTTACTCGAAAATAGTGCGTCGTAAGAAAAACAGTCGAGATACCTTTTCTCTTCCAAATTGAACGAGGAATTCAAAAATATATTTTATTTATTTTTGGCGTATCATTTTTTTCTTTAAAAATATCTAGAGACATGCCTGTACACACGCCACTGGTGAAACTGGAAACAATATTTTTATCGTAAAACATGTATTGTTGTTAACTGTCAAAGTATGTAAAATTTCGTTAAAATATTCTGAGCGGCTTCCACAATATTTATAAATTTGCATTTTTTTATAAAAACTTTAACACCCTGTACATCGGAAACTAAGCGTTTTCCGAATATCGTATGTTAAGGAAATATATTACAAATCACTTGTACTACAACCTCCTACAAGGAATGCATCGACTTACCAAACACTGTATATGAATTTCTTAATGAGTCACGCAACCAGTAATGCACCAGTCCAGATTCAAGAGCGCTTATCACGACATTTCTTTAACTTGACCATCTTTGTACCTCCTACCATTTCCGGGATCTTCATCCTTAGGTAAAACAAGGAAATCTAAATGTTATTTTACTGTTATAAATTAATTTAACTGTGACATTTTCAATTCACGTTCTGTTTGTAGGGTAAATCTTTAGTTACCTAACTACAATTTTGTATCTCTAATCTCAAAACGTTTTTAATTTAAAATTTTTTGTCGGTTAGAGTGCTTATAGATGGAACCGAATATTATAATAGCTGTAGCTTGTCAAAAAATTTCAAAAACGGTCACAAAAAGCTTGTAATAAAAAAACTGTTTATTGAAAATTTCAAAACGTCGCCGTCGCCGTCGGTACGAAGAATTTTATTTGTGCTTCCGTAGCAAATATGCCAGTTAACACAGAGAATAAAGAGAGTCGTAATTTCAGTGGGTACAATTTTTTTCATACTAACTGTTAGGTGTTGCTTTTTATATCAGAGGGTGATGTTTCAATAGACTTTGTAGCTTATTAACATTTATATATACGCTTGTACATTACAGAATTTGGGATAATAAAATATATAAACCTTGTGTGTGGTATTAAAAACAAAACAAAAGTGTTCTTTTTCCCATAAAATGCAAGGCGTCCCTTTTGAAATCACGTAAATCGAATATAGAATTAAGTCTGTTCAAAGCCGATTATATTAGTTAAAATATTTGACGAATTTAGCCTTCTTTTGTTTAGGAAAAAATATTAAAATATTGTAATAGTATGTTCCCGATTTTTATTAACTTTCCACACAAAAAAAGTAATATTTTCAACGTAGGAAGTTTTGTTGGCTTACGTTAGGTTTTGCTAGCCCTTTAAAAATACAAGTAGCGCCATCTAGCAACCAAAAATATAACATAAATTACATTATTTCCTTAAAATTTGTTTGAATTCAGCCATATCATATACAACCAGCAATACAGTTCTACAAATCTCATGTACATACTACAGTTTTTTTACTACAGTCTGTTTTATAATTCTATATTTGCAACAGTTTTACATAAAAGTTGGAATAACCAGTAATAAGACAAATTATGGTGGTACTATTTTGTAATGGAGACGATATACAATCTCAAAATTCTTTAAAAAAACCTGCCCACTAATAGGCAACCAAAATATCATATAAATGTACTTTTCGTTGCTCGAAAAATAAGTATAACTTTTGCTTATATGTCTGGTTGCATAGTCCGGATATTAATTTAAGAATTTTCTTATGCGTCTCGTATTTTTTTTACTTAATTATATTCCATTAAAATACCTTTGTATACATAAAGAACATTAAGTGCATAAAGACAGATTTTTCTCATAAATATAACTACATCTTTTTTTTTATTTAACACTGAAATATCACATTAAATATCACCACACATTCAATAAGTATTTGACATCATAAAACATATACCTACATACATAAAACAATAACAATAAAAATACAGTACAACACTTATATGTCAATATTTGGTGCATTACAATGGTAACAGACATCTCGCTCAACATGCAATTTTATAGAAATAACACATCTTGCATAAATTATAAATATAAGGTTCCATCTAAATATTTGGTATGCCAGGTACAATATTTTAAATATTCAAGCAAAGTGAAATGAGACTAAGTTTTTAACATGTTAGTGGTACTTTCCGCATTCGAAGACTTCTTAGATGACCTACTTGAGGCAGCTGTTACTTGAGTACTTACTGATGAAAATGATAGGTTTCTTGAAGTTGATATCTTCAGTTTTCTCAACAAATCGTGGTATATTTTTCGCTTGCATATAAAAATGATGAATATGAAAACACCTGAAACAGTTTCATTGCATTTAAATACATTGCTATTTTTGATGTTATTACTGTTATATAATTAATCATTATATAACGGACAAACATACTATTGTCTCTAAATTTTTAAAATTTAATCTGTAATGCCATCATTGCTGATCTCTGCGTAAAATACGTGTCCCCAAAGTATGGAAACAGCACAATAACTTTCGAAAATTACATTTTGAGGGAAAATGATTCAGACAATAGCTTTAGGATTTTTCCCTGGCTATTCAATGGTGACCCTAGTTTTGACCTTGACCTTGACCTTCATGGTTATTTCAAGGTCAAGTTAATTTTTTCAAATGGGATGCCCTACTTTTGACCCCGGAAATGAAAAGAGCGGAAAATTTTACGTTCAGTTATGTCCTTCACCATTTTCCAAGATGGCGGATCCAATATGGCGGACGCGATTCCAAAAAATTAACCGATTTACGCCAAATTTGGTATAGGGGGGTTTTTGGGGTCGCTGACTACGAATCTGAAATCTGTTATTGAGGAATTTTAGTCCAAGATGGCGGACGTAATTTCAAAAATCAACCAATTTTTGCCAAAATTGGTATAGTGCGGTTTTTGAAGGTGAAGGTCACGGTCAAATCAAGGGTCACCGTCAGATAGCCAGGCAAAAATCCTACAACGTCAATTATGGTAATTTTTGCAACCCGTTGTTTTCAAGACAGCGCGCCAAACCATGCGTGACCTTGATTTGACCTTTAATGACCATCAGAGGTCAAATTCGGAAAATGGTCAAGGACATATCTGAACGTAAAATTTTCCGCTCTTTTCATTTCCGGGGTCAAAAGTAGGGTATCCCATTTGAAAAAATTAACTTGACCTTGAAATAACCTTAAAGGTCAAGGTTAAGGTCAAATCTAGGGTCACCATTGAATAGTCAGGGAAAAATCGTAAATCTTTTGTCTGAATCATTTCTCCTCAAAATGCATTTTTCGAAAGTTATTTTGCTGTTTCCATACTTTTGGGACACCCTGTATAATAAAATACATACCTTGCAAACAGTTTAGGAGATCCCAAACTATTTCTATGTAGATGGCAGTAGTACCCATTTTCTTCATGTCAAAGAATGAAGATATAACTTCGAACATAAATGAAATGCCCATGATCACAGACAACTTCAATATAAGAAATAATCTAAAAATATTATCACGGAATTTAAAAAAATATATTTTAATACATTAGCATTAAATATTACCTCTCTTTGTCCTTTTGAAAGCGTTTGTTCCTCTCATCTGATACCGTGTCTTTGATTCTATTAATTTCATTCTTTACTTTCAAACAGTAAATAGTAGTTTTTATGAAAAATACTGTATTAACTAATTGTATAATCAAATGCGGTAAATTGAAAAACAAAGCTTGAGAGTAATTTTCTTCCTCTGGAAATACAAGACAACAATATTACTTAAATTATTTACGTTTTTTTCTTTCACTCTAATTAGCAAACTATATGTTTACAAAAAATGTTTTACTTACTTCTGTCGAAGAAACATTTTATTTCAGCCATATAGGGTTGAATGGAGTAGGGCAGAACCCGATAATTGTAAAATAAAGCTATTATTAAAGTCATAACAGTTGGTACTCCCCAGCCATAGAGTAGATATAGAAATAATTTTTTAAGTTTATTCCTTAGAGGCCCCTTGGTTTGCTGCATTGAACTAAAACAGACAAAGTTATATCGAAACAAGAGATATTTACTGTCCTTTCAAAACATTTTCACATTGTTCGACAAATCATCAAGGACAATAATCCATTTTACACAATGAGGAAAATATATGTGTTATATAAATTATGTTATAAAATATAAACCAGAAATTATATTATTTGCAGTAATTCTATTAAATATACATTCCCGGCTACATTTTTTTACATTTTTACTCTTTTATTTCACGTAGGTACATTCAAATCTTTGTAGTTTATGTAGTGAAACTCATCACATTCAAAACCGTGGTGTTGTTCAAATAGTTACTCCCTTAAGGGAGTATTATTCCCTAATATACTTTTTAATTTGGCCATAAATTCCGGATGGTTAATTAAAACAAAGAAAGAAAAACTTTCAGAAAAACACTTCAATAAATCTATAGTCATTTATGGTAATTAAACTAGTAAAAAATATGGCAATTCAATACACACTCCCCCTTGAATCCTATGGGAATCGTGAATGATACTGATAAAAAATAAAACATACTTATCAATAATGGATAAATAATATTTGATTCAGACCAGTTTTTTTTGTGCCATGCATATATGAATTTTAAGTAAATATTATGACCATCATCATCCAGTACATTTTTAGATAATTCAATGACATTTTTGTGTTAATTCCTAATATTGAACAGAATATTGAGAATATCATTATTATTGACTTTATCAAACTTATCAAACATCTTATAAGCAAAATGCGCAGATCAAGAAAAGAACCCGTAGTAGAAGTGATAGTAGGACAGGTAACGTGTGCAAAAATTGGATTTAGGTCTGATAAATAAAATTATTTAATTGTTATATTATGTATTATACACACGAGCTATGCATCAGCAAATTATCTGGGCTTATTTGAATCTCGCGGTTCAATTTGGCCAAACTGTACGCATATAAGATATCCCAAGTCTTGTGTAGAAACCTCAGGAGTAAATAAATAAAATTAAAACAATCTTAGCACTTCATATAAGTATACTTTTGTTACACGATCCTTCCTTACTGGGTTACGGGATTCTGAAGTTAAAAATGTGAAATTTGTTTTTTTTAGTCTCTAAACCATATTTTGATTTAATCTAAATTTAATGATTGAAACACAAATGCATATATCCTTTTTGGCATAAATTTTCATTGGCTTCTGAACGTCTGGTACGAACTGTGCCCAATGGTGAACAATTAAGACTGTATTGTTGTTAACAAAACTGTTGATAAAAGTGTATGAAGAGATATGAAACAGACACAATCTAAATTGTTATTATATGACATTTACTTTTTAGTGTTTAGTGTTTAGTTTAGTGTTTTGGTGTGAAGTGTTTTAGTGTCTAGTGGCTCTAGAAGATAGAATAAAGAATGATTATCTGAAAGAGTTTTACTCAACAATAGAACTTTTGTTCCTATCGATCCCAAGACAAATATGCCAAGACAAATATATTTCTCACTATGTTTTATAAAATTACATTTTAGGAAATTTGTTGCTAAAAAAGAGAAGGTCCCAAATTTTCCAGGGGTACCGTTTTTACCGTTTCCATATCCAGGAAGTACATGCTATGTCAACAGGACTTTCCAGGACGACTTGGATATGCTTGTTATTTTTGAGGTAATTATCAAGAACAGTGTTGGAAATGTATTTTTTCACGGATGAATCTGCATTCACCAGAAATCACATTACCTACACTTACAGGATGATGAGAATCCGCACCGAAATGTGTAAGCCACAACCAACATCGATTTATTTTTAAGATGTGGGTAAGTGTAGTGGATAATCATTTATTACTCGTACATTGAATATATGATGCTTTAACATAATGATGTCCAACTACTTTTAAACAGCACTCTTCTAGAAATCCCAATAAACTTATGGTTCATGTAAGACGCTGCCACAAATAATAATTTTCCTTATTAGGACCTACCTATCTATTGGCAGATTGGAAAAGGAAAGCTATTTCCACGCCCACTACGTTCCCAAATGTTAATCCTATTGATTACTTTTTGTTGGGGTCTCTGGAATAAACAAGGGATGAACTGTTGAACAGAATTCTCCTCTGCTATTCCAAGTACAAAGGAAGAACCTAGGCAGGCCTCGTTAAGTGTGTGGATGTTGAAGACGATCACTTCGAACATTTAATTTGATAGCATTTTTTCATATTATTAAATTGTTTCTTAACACAATATCGAGTTTAACTTATTATTTTATTATTCTGTATCGATTGACATGAATATACTATACAAGTACAAATTAGATTGTGTCTTTTCATGTGTCACTTTTATCTAACAGTAATTACAAATAATTTTGTTAACAGCATTCAGGCGCAGAGAGTATGCACTACAAAATGGCGAATTTCTCTTAAACCGCGACATCGAATTCAACCAAGAATAGAATCGCGATCATCAAATGTATACATTTGAAATTATTGATAATAAAAATAAGTTTAAACTTTTTGAACCCAGTAACTTATGACTAGACTACAGGGTGTTCCAGATAGACCTTCAATTAGACGTTTCTGGAAAACTACGCGTACTGGAATTCTGAAAATTTATCTACGGGGGTTTCTCCTAATGTTCTATCGATGGAAAATATTGGCGTCGTCGTGGAACTTCCGGTTCTACCGGAAGTAGACGTCAACTCGCTTATTTCAAATGGAATGTACTATTTTTTATTTAATTTTTGGATTCTACATCGAATTTTAAGGTAAGTTTCATAACCTTACTTTATCCTTAAACTCAATCGTTTTTGAAATATTTTGACTTTTTCAAAATTTTTGAAAAAAACATACCTACACTTAATCGGTTCTATCTCCTCCAATTTTTAAGATAGGAAGCTGAAATTTTAGATGGTCAATACCAAAACGTGTCCAAATATCTGGAATATTCGAAAGTTGGTGCATGTTACACAGGGCGTCTAAAAAACACGGACCAATTGTGTCAAATTGAAAGTTTAATAACTCGCTTATTTTAAATAGAACACCCTGTGTTTTATAATGCCAGTAGATGCACCTGTTAATTCTCTTTCCATTGGTATAAGCATTCCCTATACCTAAATCCCACCGATTTTGAGATATTTGAACATAAGTACAGAGACGAATATAATCCGACAGTTAGCTGTAGGTTGGCTGTGGAAAAACATTTAAATGTCACCAAGTGTCATTACTTATTTAGCAGATTTGCTGTCATTGCTGTAAAGCGAGTTTGTCGATTTTCCAAGTGTTTTCAATAACAATGGCACACTCTGGGTACACACACGACGACTACACGTCGGGGTAAATCGTCAGGTTGCAAATGGTGTATTAACATAAATGAAAATGGCTTCCATTTATGCTTCTTCAGAATTCTGTGAATAGTTCCTATTGATAGACGTGAATTTATTATGCATCTCTAATTGACGCCTGTGGATAAGCGGTGAAAAATGCCAATACATTTACTTCATTTTCTTCGTTGTCCACTGATGTCTTACCTTTATCATGTTTCGGGAGAAACTTTCCATTCTCAGAACAATTCTTTAATAGTCTTCTGACCATATCATGACTTGGTCTGTGCTTATTTGGATATCTTTCTGCAAACACGCGACATGTTCTACTAACAATTCTATTACACTCCCCGTAAATGATAATTAAATTTAAAAAGTCGTCGTGTGTGTACCCAGAGTGTGCCATTGTTATTGAAAACACTTGGAAAATCGACAAACTCGCTTTACAGCAATGACAGCAAATCTGCTAAATAAGTAATGACACTTGGTGACATTTAAATGTTTTTCCACAGCCAACCTACAGCTAACTGTCGGATTATATTCGTCTCTGTACTTATGTTCAAATATCTCAAAATCGGTGGGATTTAGGTATAGGGAATGCTTATACCAATGGAAAGAGAATTAACAGGTGCATCTACTGGCATTATAAAACACAGGGTGTTCTATTTAAAATAAGCGAGTTATTAAACTTTCAATTTGACACAATTGGTCCGTGTTTTTTAGACGCCCTGTGTAACATGCACCAACTTTCGAATATTCCAGATATTTGGACACGTTTTGGTATTGACCATCTAAAATTTCAGCTTCCTATCTTAAAAATTGGAGGAGATAGAACCGATTAAGTGTAGGTATGTTTTTTTCAAAAATTTTGAAAAAGTCAAAATATTTCAAAAACTATTGAGTTTAAGGATAAAGTAAGGTTATGAAACTTACCTTAAAATTCGATGTAGAATCCAAAAATTAAATAAAAAATAGTACATTCCATTTGAAATAAGCGAGTTGACGTCTACTTCCGGTAGAACCGAAAGTTCCACGACGACGCCAATATTTTCAATCGATAGAACATTAGGAGAAACCCCCGTACATAAATTTTCAGAATTGCAGTACGCGTAGTTTTCCAGAAACGCCTAATTGAAGGTCTGTCTGGAACACCCTGTATAGTTTATATGACGCACTGACATTGTTTTAATCCCACCTACTCATTTTCCCATACTCAGTGTTTTACCACAAGTCCAGGAACACCCTGTATAATAAAAATTATAATGATACTAATTACGATTAAAAATGGTATACATGGATAATTTCGCACGTTCAACACATTGTTTGCTTGTATAGTATAAAAAAGAGGAAGTGACTGTTCTGTACGTCAATTTAGAGACCAAAAAGGAGATGACCACCTCATGATTGCTTACTGCCTAAATTTGTTGCTTAAAAAAAACTTTAGACCTCACAGGTTTGCTTAGTTAATTTTAACGACCCCCTTAATAGCATACAAAACTTTATTTATTATATAAGAATTTAGATTAGATTAATGTACAACATAATAAATGAATTACACCGCGATAATCTCTTATGCATTTTGACTGAATGATGTTCGTGAATATAATTGCATGTCACATAAAACAACGGGTACTTACAATATGTTAATCTGCAAAAAAAGTCTTTGAACACATGACAGTAGTTCACAGAGCATATGCGACTTGTTAATGTAATTAATATTTTCCACGTCCATTGGACAAAATGTATTTAATATTATTTTCCCAACTTTTTGCTGGTTCATGCGACAGTAAAAGATTTAATGGTATCATATTTTATCGTCTGTCGTTTAGAGATATAAACTGCAGTTTTATTGTGATCACATTAACAACTCTTCTAGTAAGGTAGATCAGAAAAATTATAATACTATACGATAACTGCAGTTATATACCTTTGTAAGTGAAATGTTTCAGAAGATAATGACTTACCCAAAGGTGCGATATATGTCGCAGCATATCACATTGGACCAGCTAAACGATGCGGATGTTAAGAATATCAAACTAAAGGCTGAAAAAAAAATGTATATTTAGTACCACGGATTGTTTCTCATTTGAATATTATCAGATTAATAGTTTTGTTTAATTGTTGGAACGCTCTGCTACAAAAAAAGGATGAATACTTTAAATAGATAAATACAAATATTCTACCTTCTAGCAAATTTTAATGCAGTTCTTGATGGGTTCTATTCTGCGAATAAATGTATACTTATTGTTAGTATTATTGAACAAAATTTGTATGAACTATTTACACAAGGACTAAAAATAACTTTTCTTTTCAGTTACCGCTAAAAGATTACAATTTTAATACAATATATTGTAACACAATACGCTTTTCAATGTATTCTTCGATCATTTTTATTTCTTTAAAGGGATAAATTGGTTTTTTTATTCTATACATTTTCCTGCTTTTCAGTTTTCCAATACAAACATGCAGAAGCCATTATGTAAATTAATAACATTTTGCACTTTTACTGAAAAAAGAAAGTTGAAAATATTGTTTTTCATCTAGTTGATTTGTGTGTTTACAACGTTACAATATACATGGTGATTCACAAATGGCGACCAAAACTGAAACCTCTTATTCTTTGATGAATTTTAAGAGGAGTCTTTCCTATAAAGTTTTTATCTATAGCCCAGTTACTGTAGCTGAAAATATAGTAATACCTCCGAATCTTTTATAACTGCATCGATTTTTCTCAAAATTTAGAATTAGGCTGATCTTACCCCCCACTTCAAAACTTATATATGTGCTAGGTGAGCTTTCTGTTCTTAAGGGATGAAAACCACCCCTTATTGTATAAAACTGAATAAATATAAAAATAGACTAAAATCATATCTGAATATACAGGGTGAGTCAGTTTTTTGTAGTATGATTTTAACAGTTGATAGAGAATAATTTTTTAATAAGAAAAGTTCCTATAAACGTAGGTCTTAGAATACCAGATATATCATTAT
>NW_019416239.1:981676-996428 GCF_000390285.2 Anoplophora glabripennis
CTTTTTGTTCATTACAACTTTTTCGTTAAATCCAATGGTTTCAGAGTTATTTGCAAGAAACTGTCCGAAAACAAGCACTTTTTCAGTAAAAAATCAACATTTTCGATGACGAATTACTCGGAAAATATTGGATTATCCAAAAAACTTTATATAACATTTGTTACTTAAAATTGACTCCTCTATCGATTCCTGTGGTTATTTTGGGCGTAAAAATTTCCACCCCCAAGAAGGGGTGGGAACCACCCCCAGGGCAAAAGCACACTTCGGCACTATATAAGTTTTGTTCCTTGAGGCATTCCCCACATTCAGTCAAAATTTCACATCAATCGGTTCAGTTATAAATAATTTGGAGGTAAAAACCCTGAGTAACTGGACTACTAGGACGCTTCATTAAAAATATTTGTGAATCGCCCTGTATTACCAGTATTTTTCGTATTTTTATGTATTTCTTTTAGCTATTAAGTACTACAATTTTAATTATTATTCAAAAATGTGATAAACATAATAGTTTCCTCAAATCACTCTATCACTTTATTTTACTGGAAATAATAACGTCATTCTTATATCAGTTTTAAGTTATCGACAAACTTCGTCTTTTTAAAATACATGTGAAGTTGATAAGAAATAATTTGTAAATAACGTTTTTTTTAAGGGCTTTTTATAACATTGTATTAGAAATATCTCAGTTGCTATCCGTAAAACAAGATACTATTTGGTGGAAAGTTTTACAGGATTTTTCAAACTTGATAATTTTATAGTTCTAGAATGAAAAAAAAATATATTGTAAAAGAATATCGTACTATTGTGGTTTTTCAAATTAGTCGTATTTTCTATATAAATTGTAGTCAACAGTCCTTTTTAATATACAGGGTGTCCGCAAATTTCATCGTTTGGCTGCATATTCACGACGATAAATAAATATGATAATATACGAAAAAAAGTTAAATAAAAAATTTTTGGTTTTTTAGTTACAGGCCTTCAAAGATGTCAAAATTCGTCGGTAAAAAATAATTTTTGAAATAAATTATTATCTTCTGCGAAGCCATTCACCAACTAGCGGCAATAGGATCTAAGTTCTTGAGCAGGAGTTAAATGAAATGGCCGAAAAAGTTGCTGTTTTAAAGTTTTGTGAACATTAGTTTTACATACATTTAATTGTCTTAATACAATTTCTTTAATCGAAACGAACGTAGAATGGTGAGGTGATCTTTCACTGTACAATAGTGCAGCAGCTCGACAGTTTATCCTGCACCCTCCTAATACTAAATGCATGTCGGCAAGCTCATTGAATGAATATTCCAAATAACTAGCAAAATCAATTCATATTAAAATAAAACTAGAATAACAATACGCTGTCACTTATGTTAAAGCAAATGACAATAATGACATTACCTGATAGCCACAGCAATTAACATTTTGGTTTCATCGCCTACTGAACTCAAAGTTTTAAATCCGCAAACCAAAACATACAGACCTCGAAATAATTAATGCCATTTTTCTCAAGAATGGTTTTCTGTAGGCGATTTTCTCATGAGACATTATTTTTTTCAATGAAATGGCCTTTTCAATGTTGCTGCCCTTTTAAAAAAAAATACGTCTTATATATAAGCTTTGACGGCTAAAAGGGGAGGTAACAAAGGAGAAAATTACCACCCAGCATATCGATTTGTCTAATGCTGTAAAAAATAAGACGCCATAATAGTCCAAATAAATGTGCCAAATTTTAACGCCGTCGGTAAAAGGGTTGTCGTTGTCGGTGAAATTTGCGGACACCCTGTATTGTTTCCATATAATGTGCTGTTTTCAAATTTCCGAATTTACCGAAAATTTTCTTTTTGGCGCCATTTTTCCAAAATAATTACTTTTCCTCAACAAAACATCGAAAATACAGCAACACAATTTAAAATAGTCTTAAAATTCTTTTAAAATTTTCCAGCTAACACCTTTTCTTGTTACTTAATTGTTGAACCAATAAGCCCTACTTACCTCTTACCAAACAGTTGGAATGACTCGGAAAAAGGCTCAACTGACCGTAGGTCAACACGGCATCGTTAAAAAATATTGCTGCGCAATAATTTACAAGTAATTTCCCAAAAACGTTTCGGGTTTCATGGAGAATCGCATACACCAAAATTGTCAAAACTAGAAATATACACGAGAGAATTTTCGCCCATACAGTATACTCAAATTTCTTGGCAGCAGGCTCCTCTGGGAAACACATAAAAAATAGGTATCCATCAAAGGTCGGTGTACGGGTATGCTCTATACAGTAGGAGTTCATGTCGCTGACATTGAAAGGAATAAAAGATTTAGTCTTCTTTTGCCAAAATGTCAATATTCCCTTGTCGTCTAGATGAAAAGTGTACTGTCCTTCCCTCATTATGAATATTGAAGGGCATATTCGGTTTGATATGACGGCGAAGGGCTCTGGAATACATTATCAGATAAGAAAATTATATACATCAGGGTTACAACTTTTTAATTGTAAAATAAATAATACAGGTGTTAAATGAGCAAAAACTGTAACTTTTGAAATAAGAAAGATACCTGTATAGGGTAATTAAAAAATTGTTTCTATTCATCAAAACAAGTATAGTTTTACCTACTGAATAGCAAATCTTATTGAACTTATAGGTTAAAGATTAATAACTGTTATGCAAATAACGGCGCTAAGGCATAACATACTATACATATATGTAGATGTAATTCATTACATATTCATTCATTGAATGGGCACTTAAACAAAAACAGAATACCACATTAAATGTTCTCATTATCTCCTACTAAATTCTTAGTCATACCAGAAGTAATAACACGAAAATTGAAGGAACATTCCAGACGTAAAAATATTCTAAATAGGTCCATACAGGGTGTGCGGAAGCAAATGGGCCATACCTCAACGGTAGCTTGCTTGAGTAAAAATAATCCGACTCTGTGCTGTTTTGATTTCTTAAACAATTACCGCTCTTAAAAACAACTTTTAAGATATCTATCCAAAGTCACTTTTTAAGATATTCCAATTAAATTTAATTTTGAAGAGTTTCTTAAACAAAGAAGTCGCTAAGGACGCCTTCACCAGAGTTGAAATATTTTTTTCTAGGTATAGATTTTTGAGAAGAGACAGAAGTTTTTTGAAACGCAAATTTATTTATTTAAAAAATGTTATTTATTTCTTCCTCACTTGTGTCATATCCCTAAAATATACCGGTCTAGAAAAAAATTATTTCAAATTTTTTACTGCAGTCAACGGTTGCAGACAAATTTTATCAAAAGAAATAAATAGATAATTCTCAATAATAGCTTAGCAACGTCAAATTATTATTTATTAAGACACCGTATTTCCTAAGAAATAATATGTATAATTGGGAAATAAAGATATAAAAAAATTAATAGTGTCAGAAATAAAATTAGGGCTAAATCTGTACAAGGAAACGGAAGTAATAACAAATAAACATAAATAATTGAAAATGTATAAATTAAACATATATGTGAACATTAAATAATATTCAAATTAATCAAAAAGAGAACAGAAGTCTTAGAAGGTCAAATTCATCATCGGCCAAAGTATTATCTTTCTCTCTCTATCACTCGTCTATACTGTCGCCGCAAGCGTGCTTTTTCCTGTGATATATGTTCTAAGGTTAAACTTAACATTCAATGTTTTCCGATATTCTTTAAATTCATGCTCTTGTTACAGTATTAAACTATGTTTATANTCGTATTTTTATGTATTTCTTTTAGCTATTAAGTACTACAATTTTAATTATTATTCAAAAATATGATAAACATATAGTTTCCTCAAATCACTATATAAACTTTATTACACTGGAAATAATAACGTCATTCTTAAGTTATCGACAAACTTCGTCTTTTTAAAATACATGTGAAGTTGATAAGAAATAATTTGTAAATAACGTTTTTTTTAAGGGCTTTTTATAACATTGTATTAGAAATATCTCAGTTGCTATCCGTAAAACAAGATACTATTTGGTGGAAAGTTTTACAGGATTTTTCAAACTTGATAATTTTATAGATCTAGAATGAAAAAATATATATTGTAAAAGAATATCGTACTATTGTGTTTTTTCAAATTAGTCGTATTTTCTATATAAATTGTAGTCAACAGTCCTTTTTAATATACAGGGTGTTCGCAAATTTCATCGTTTGGCTGTAAATTCACGACCATAAATAACTATGATAATATACGAAAAAAGTTAAATAAAAAATTTTTGGTTTTTTAGTTACAGGCCTTCAAAGATGTCAAAATTCGTCGGTAAAAAATAATTTTTGAAGTAAATTATTATTTTCTGCGAAGCCATTTACCAACTAGCGGCAATAGGATCTAAGTTCTTGAGCAGGAGTTAAATGAAATGGCCGAAGAAGTTACTGTTTTAAAGTTTTGTGAACATTAGTTTTACATACATTTAATTGTCTTAATACAATTTTTTTAATCGAAACGAACGTAGAATGGTGAGGTGATTCGGGAATCTTTCACTGTACAATAGTGCAGCAGCTCGACAGTTTATTCTGCACCCTCCAATACTAAATGCATGTCGGCAAGCTCATTGAATGAATATTCTAAATAACTTGCAAAATCAATTAATATTAAAATAATACTAGAATAACAATACGCTGTCACTTATGTTAGAGCAAATGACAATAATGACATTACCTGATAGCCACAGCAATTAACATTTTGGTTACTGAACTCAAAGTTTTAAATCCGCAAACCAAAACATACAGATCTCGAAATAATTAATGCCATTTTTCTCAAGAATAGTTTTCTGTAGGCGATTTTCTCATGAGACATTATTTTTTTTTAATGAAACGGCCTTTTCAATGTTGCTGCCCTTTTAAAAAAAAATACGACTTATATATAAGCTTTGACGGCTAAAAGAGGAGGTAACAAAGGAGAAAATTACCACCCAGTATATCGATTTGTCTAAAGCTGTAAGAAATAATACGCCATAATAGTCCAAATAAATGTGCCAAATTTTAACGCCGTCGGTAAAAGGGTTGTCGTTATCGGTGAAATCTGCGGACACCCTGTATTGTTTAAATATACTGTGCTGTTTTCAAATTTCCGAATTTACCGAAAATTTTCTTTTTGGCGCCATTTTTCCAAAATAATTACTTTTCCTCAACAAAACATCGAAAATACAGCAACACAATTTAAAATAGTCTTAAAATTCTTTTAAAATTTTCCAGCTAACACCTTTTCTTGTTACTTAATTGTTGAACCAATAAGCCCTACTTACCTCTTACCAAACAGTTGGAATGACTCGGAAAAAGGCTCAACTGACCGTAGGTCAACACGGCATCGTTAAAAAATATTGCTGCGCAATAATTTACAAGTAATTTCCCAAAAACGTTTCGGGTTTCATGGAGAATCGCATACACCAAAATTGTCAAAACTAGAAATATACACGAGAGAATTTTCGCCCATACAGTATACTCAAATTTCTTGGCAGCAGGCTCCTCTGGGAAACACATAAAAAATAGGTATCCATCAAAGGTCGGTGTACGGGTATGCTCTATACAGTAGGAGTTCATGTCGCTGACATTGAAAGGAATAAAAGATTTAGTCTTCTTTTGCCAAAATGTCAATATTCCCTTGTCGTCTAGATGAAAAGTGTACTGTCCTTCCCTCATTATGAATATTGAAGGGCATATTCGGTTTGATATGACGGCGAAGGGCTCTGGAATACATTATCAGATAAGAAAATTATATACATCAGGGTTACAACTTTTTAATTGTAAAATAAATAATACAGGTGTTAAATGAGCAAAAACTGTAACTTTTGAAATAAGAAAGATACCTGTATAGGGTAATTAAAAAATTGTTTCTATTCATCAAAACAAGTATAGTTTTACCTACTGAATAGCAAATCTTATTGAACTTATAGGTTAAAGATTAATAACTGTTATGCAAATAACGGCGCTAAGGCATAACATACTATACATATATGTAGATGTAATTCATTACATATTCATTCATTGAATGGGCACTTAAACAAAAACAGAATACCACATTAAATGTTCTCATTATCTCCTACTAAATTCTTAGTCATACCAGAAGTAATAACACGAAAATTGAAGGAACATTCCAGACGTAAAAATATTCTAAATAGGTCCATACAGGGTGTGCGGAAGCAAATGGGCCATACCTCAACGGTAGCTTGCTTGAGAAAAAATAATCCGACTTTGTACTGTTTTGATTTCTTAAACAATTACCGCTCTTAAAAACAACTTTTAAGATATCTATCCAAAGTCACTTTTTAAGATATTCCAATTAAATTTAATTTTGAAGAGTTTCTTAAACATGAAGTCGCTAAGAACGCCTTCACCAGAGTTGAAATATTTTTTTCTTGGTATAGATTTTTGAGAAGAGACAGAAGACGCAAATTTATTTATTTAAAAAATGTTATTTATTTCTTCCTCACTTGTTTCATATCCCTAAAATATACCGGTCTAGAAAAAAATTATTTCAAATTTTTTACTGCAGTCAACGTTTGCAGACAATTTTTTTCAAAAGAAATAAATAGATAATTCTCAATAATAGCTTAGGGACGTTAAATTATTATTTATTAAGACACCGTATTTCCTAAGAAATAATATGTATAATTGGGAAATAAAGATATAAAAAAATTAATAGTGTCAGAAATAAAATTAGGGCTAAATCTGTACAAGGAAACGGAAGTAATAACAAATAAACATAAATAATTGAAAATGTATAAATTAAACATATATGTGAACATTAAATAATATTCAAATTAATCAAAAAGAGAACAGAAGTCTTAGAAGGTCAAATTCATCATCGGCCAAAGTATTATCTTTCTCTCTCTATCACTCGTCTATACTGTCGCCGCAAGCGTGCTTTTTCCTGTGATATATGTTCTAAGGTTAAACTTAACATTCCGTTATTCTTTAAATTCATGCTCTTGTTACAGTATTAAACTATGTTTATATACTCTTTTACATTTTTTGTCATTATTTTATATTAGCCTTGTTAATATTTATCTTTGTGTTGTGTATGCACTATTTTTAATAATTTATTTATTTTGGAAAACTTTTATTATGTTATAAAATATAAAGAAAATATAATTACTACTGTGCAATTTTAATAAATTGTTTGTTCCAGTAAGATACTAGAAGTGCTGAAATCTTCTTGGAGTATCCACAGTAACAAAGTCCAAGCAGTTTTTAATTTGCTGAAACAAACTGAAACATTAAAAAAATCATAGATACAAATAGAAAAACTAGCATTTCGAACTCGTGATGATTTTTTCTCTTTTGATCTTTTCTTTTGTTCTTAAAGATACTCATCTCCAAATCAATATTTCTATAAATCCTTTTTGCTTAGTTTAACTGAGGAAGCTCTCGTAAAATGTGCGCACTATCTCTGAAAACACCCTGTATATTTTTTTAAAGTGGACTTCATGATAATACTGATACGTCATAATGATAGTTTTATTAACTGTTTAAACAAGCAGGTCTTATTCAAATTGTGAATGTATTCCATTTAGATCAAATTTAGCTATACTCGCACTTACATATTCCCTTGTGCAAACAACAAAAAATCCTTCCCAATACGCCTACGTAATGAAATGGAAATTAATACAATTTTACGCAGTATGCTTTGTCATATTCATAAATGGTAAACATGAATTTATATTCCAGTTAAAACACCCTGTTGTGCTGAAAGGGGAAAAAATTCGAAGGTGCAGCAAAAATATATGTCCATATACAAGGTCGGAAAGTCCCCATGGTTCATCGGCCGTTACGTGAGAGCGATAAAGAAAGTCATAGAAATCCGTGCGATAGAGAAAGATGGCTATAATGAAAACGTCTAATAGTCACCGCCTATTTCGCCTTTCCACAAATAAGATCCACTTCTTATTTGTGGAAGGGATTTTCCGTCCCTGTATATTTGTACATGGTGTCCCACTAAGGTCGGCGAGGTACGATATTGGAGAAAGTATGTGCCCTAGAGCTTCTGGAATTTTTTTTTTACAGAAGAGGTGGTGGAAGCCAGAAAAATGCATTTTTTTTAATTGGCTTTAAATTCAGTGACGTCAAAAGCATACATACTTACAGGTTAACATTCGTGAAAGGCCTTTTCTTTACTTTGACCTTAAAATGATCTTGATGTGGTAGGTACATATACAGGGTGTCCCGTAAAGTATGTTACAAACTTTGGGTGGTGATAGTACATAAAAAAATATGACTAAAAACTCTAATAAACATAACCTCTTAAACGCACCATTTTGAAGTTACAGACCTTCAAAGGTGCAACTATAAAAGTAGTTTTTATGACGTAACTCTTTGTTGGAAAAAGAAAACTTAATGAAATTTTCAGGGGCTAATCAGCTTTAGGAAATCAATAAATAATGCGGATATGAATAAAATCGAGAAAGCAGAAGGGTGTTTTTTTATCACCCTGTATCCTATTTTTTGCCAAAAAAAATTTTTCTGCAAAGATACAGCAAATATCATAAGATTTTTAGAAAGACCATTGAATTTAGAAATTTTTTTGTCTCTTGCATTTTTTATGTAAAATGATTAGTTTTCTAATAAATTTACAAAATGCAAAGGGAGTTTACTCACCGCTAGGTGTTAAATTTGACNAATGCAAGAGACAAAAAAATTTCTAAATTCAATGGTCTTTCTAAAAATCTGATATTTGCTGTATATTTGCAGAAAAACTTTTTTTGGCCAAAAATAGGATACAGGGTGATAAAAAAACACCCTTCCGCTTTCTCAATTTTATTAATATCCACATTATTTATTGGCTTCCTAAAGCTGACTAGTCCCTGAAAATTTCATTATGTTTTCTTTTTCCAACAAAGAGTTACGTCACAAAAACTACTTTTGTAGTTGCACCTTTTAAGGCCTATAACTTCAAAACGGTGCGTTTAAGAGGTTATGTTTATTAGAGTTTTTAGTCATATTTTTTTATGTACTATCACCACCCAAAGTTTGTAACATACTTTACGGGACACCCTGTATATAGAATATTGGAACACCTTATAACTGATAAAGGCATTAACAGTATTGGTCGACGATACCAGATGGCAATTGTTTCTTAATATTATACAAATTAATATTAAGTTTGATATTTGTTACACTTTTTAAAAATTTATTCTAGTGTAAAATTGTTTTAATAAAAACGTCTTTAATTTGAATAACAGGGATAACGATTACTATGGAAAAAAATATAAGATATTCTGAGAGAATCGCTAACTTTTACAATACCTCGTATAAAAGCATGTCAATTTCTGAAGTATGTGCATAGTATGCCATTTTGAAGCTGCTGTCAATACAAATAAATAAAGAATGGCGTCTGTTGGATAATTTCGTAATACACCTTTCAACTTCTCAATCTTTGGATGTTCCGCTTCGACTGAACAATAGCATATAATATCAATAACTACTACATTCCATCATGCTTTATAAGAACCATCTCACGTCCTAAATTAAAATTTAAATTTATTTTGTTAAAAAAATAGAGCTAACCTGTATGAATGTTTATTGAATAGATTCTTAAGTAAGTAATACAATATTCAAGACCCGTTTCAGAGCAGTACACTGATAAAAATTGTAGAAATTTACATAGCCTTTTTACATATTCGTAATAGTTTTTATACAAAAAATGTAAATGAATTGAACATACATGATATATTGTGTAAACACGTTTCAGTGTATATTTTCTGTTTGCGATGTATTCTTCTTCTTCATACGTTGTATTTTAACATTTTTAAATGTATTAGGTATTCCTAATTTATTATGTCTTTTAAATAATCTTCATCTTTGATGTAAATATGCAAATAAAAGTGTGAATTTACATCTGATTTGGCTCAATCAATGAGAGTAATCATGTGATCATCCGGTATGGTGTTAGCCCGCGAGTGTATAGAACTGTGCTAATTGTTCAGTAGGCATGTTTAAATTCATTTGTAGCGTATTACTACAGCACAGTGTTTTAACCTCAATATAATGTTATAAATAAATATTAAAGTAACATATACATATAGTATATATTTATTTAAAGTTGATGAGTATGAAGAACATCATCAATGATAACCATTCTGAACTTTCCCTAACCTTTATACACAAACACATGTTACTTATTATTTTAGTTACACTATATTTTGTTTTTTGTTTAATGTTCTCAAGATGTGGCCACTACTGTCGAAATGGTTCAAATATTCCACCCCAAAAAACACCTACATGAAGAATGTTTTTCCTTTATACTTAATTATTTTAAATTAGAAGTGAATTTTATGGAAGAATATGTAGGTATTTCTTTTGTCTCAGATAAATACATATTGTTTATTTAATTAGTCCTCATAATTAAAGAGATGTAAGAATAATTATACTGTTTTCGAGGGTAGTATGTGACAGCTTATTTTTAAATTTAAACATTGAAGGATACAGATGTCACTAAAAAAAAGGTGTATAAAATTAAATATGTACTTTGTCTTTTAAATAAGTAGAGAGGTTACCAAGTATTTCTTTGTACTATTATGTTAAGAAAGCTGTAAATATTACAGAATAATAATGTCTAGATTTTTTTTTCTTAAGAATACTATGTAGTTTTCCTATTTCTTAGTAAAAGTACACCTTAGGTTGTGAAATTACATATATCGATAATGTAAATTTACATTTTGGGGAATTACACAAAAAATGTAAAATTACATGTTCAATATAACTTTACTTGATGATGTAATTTTACATTAGGTACTCAAAATAACCAATAACCTATAGTGTGTAAATTTACATAAAACTTTTATTAGTGTAACATTATCTTAATATAAACAAGATTTTAAAAGTACCTACTTCAATATGTCATTTATATCATCAGACAGGTACGAATATAAATGCTTCTGGAATATGTAAATATTGTCGTCAATTCGTTTTTAACATGCAACAAGGGATTTAAAAGATTATTCATTGATATATTCTCTTAGGTATCAAAAGCGTAAAAATATTTAGGTCAGTGTTTCCCCAAATGTTATTTTGTCCTAAAATTACGCTTGACGTTGGAAACACCGCATTAAATTCAAAATAAATAAGAGCTGTGATAACTAACGTGGCGCTGAAAGAGTTTTAATCACAAAAGATCGAGTGGTAAAAACAGCAAAATGTAAAACTCGTGGGTCTTTGACATTATTAACATATTTCCTTATGTATTTTAAATAAATTTATGTTATGATTGCAATCGTAGTGACGCCTATTTTCTTCAAAAGAAATTTATACGCAAAAATGTGGCTTTATATCCAATATATCATACACAAGTAATCGTGAGCAATAAAAAAAAGAATGATTTCGATTTTGATTTAATTGCTTTTAACATATCACCACTTCACTTGCTTTTAAGATCATGAGTGAATACTGATTTATTCCTACTTTTATGTAAACAGACAGCTTTAACTCTACATTTCTAATTTTTCACATTACGTTGCTGTTGAAGATTTTTATAAATACATGTATGTATATCTTCTAAAGCTGTTTATTTACTGAGCGGTTGTCTTGTTAACATACGCCAGAGGTGCATGGTTCTTACTGCATTAATTTATATCCGCTAATCGTATCAATACCTATGTTTAAAATTAAGTTACACCCACCAGTACAATTTCCAATCCCAAAACTTGTAGAAAAGCCTACGTCCTCAAAGATTCATAAAATATTTATATACGAAAAATTTGGGAATGTTCGTGTTTTGTGTATCGTTTACGCGTATATGGAAATTTGAAATGCATATTTAAATTTGTTAAATAAACTTAATAATCTTTTTAACCGACAAAGAAAAGAAACATTTTACAGAATTGAATTGTACCTATTTTTAATTTAAAACATAATTAGTTCATCTGTAATTTAAAAGAAAACAATTCTATGTGATTTTCATACACTTTGTTTGGTTTGTTTTTCAAAAATTCTGTCATAACACCAGGTGTCTCGTAAAAATGTCGCAATTTTTTTTATTAATACAATTATATGTACAGGTATAACAGTCGTTATACAAATTAATTCCAAAAACATAACAGCTCACATACCAATAATAATTATGACTTAAAAACCTTTAAAATTTTGCATACAATTTTTTTATGTACTTCCATATTGTATCCGTAAATTTTTTGGAAAAATTAAATTAGGTGTCATATAATGCTAGGTTGAGGAAAGAAGCTTATATCATATTAAAAAAATATATACTGTTCCAGATAAAAAAGTGACAATCGCTATAATTAAGAAGCCGCTTTCAATAAACGTCGATTTTTTAAATTTATTGTTAGCGGCCAGGCCCAGACCACACACCCGGGATAAAGCACTTAAGAAGATAGTTTTTTTACTACTGTATTCCTACAATGTATATATTTCTAAAAATAAGTAAACATACCTTCAGCTTTGTCTACATTCAGAAAAGTAGACAAATTTAATCCATGCGTGTAAGTATCAAAACACTGGGATCGGTTTATGAAACTTTGACCATCAGGGCAGCATTTTTTAATACATCTGATATTTTCGCAAACTTCTAAATCCTTCTTGCATTGTCTGTAAACAAATGACCCTTTTTCGTTCCTGTCGAAACAATAGGATTCTGGAGAAGCAGAATGTTTTAAGTCATGGTACTTTTGGGTTATATCAGTCAACTCTTGGTCTACTATAACTTTACAACCGGGCAATCCAATTTTGACGAAAGGCCCTTCCATGAAATTGAAGTCAGCTTCTGACTCTTCACAAGAATGTAAAACAGAATTGTAAGTGTAATTTAAAGGGCAACATTTGGAAAAAATATTTTCGTTCATAGGCCCCTTCTCCACAACTTTTCCACCGGTAACCTTGAAGGTAGAAAAATCCGTTTTGGTATCCACACATTCACCATCAAAACTGTCTTTTAGATAATCGGTTTCATTTGTTAAAACGTACATTCGTCTTAATTTATCTTCTACACAGGTATGAGAAGAGTTTCTTTCAACCAAGTGCTCTTCGATTTTGCAACATTTCGAATAATAACAACTTCCGTGAGAAACCACCATTATCAACAAGGCTATCGCAAATAAATACATGTTTTCAGTTATTACAGAGTTAATAACATAATTAATGATACTATTCAGAGATCGCTGTTTGCACCGCAGGGTTTTGTTGTTGGTTTGATACACGCGGCGATCGGGGCATGACTAAATAATGTTCAGATTGGCGATGCCGTCCGTAGGAAGTATAGTAGTAGGGGTAGGTTTTCGGAATAATTATTTTAAAGGTATTTAAATGTATTCGGTATAAACTGACTTCTCGTCTGCGGGTCTACGCGAAGAGAACGATAACAGCATGGACTTCATGAATCGGTAATAATTGGTTATTTAAATCACTGTGTTCCACTTTTAGTGGCACCATCTTCGTAATTTAGAAAGCAAAGACAAATTTTCAAAAATGTTTTTTATCATGGAATCCCAGTAAGACCTTTCCTACTACGAGTAATATTTGCTTCTGATCTAATTCTATGACCTGAATTCAAATTACATATTTTATAACAAATTAAATTATTAAATTATATTATTAGGCACACTTGCCTAGTAGGCACTTAGTTTATTTCTATAGATGATTTAATGTTTGTAAGAGTAAATCGAATTAATCATCTTAGTTGGACAAAAAAAAGATTATGCCAGTTGGTGATATTCAATATTTTAAACACAATGCACAACAACCAAATAATGCGTAAAGAAAAAGAAATGCTACATAAAATAACAACCACTATTTTTGCGTTAATATTATTGTATACAGGGTGTTTGGTAAGTCGATGCATTCCTTGCAGGAGGTTATAGTACAAGTAATTTGTGATATTTCCTTAACGTACAATATATCGAAAACGCTTAGTCTCCGATCTATAGGGTGTTAAAGTTTTAATTAAAAAAATGCAAATTTATAAATATTGCGGAAACCGCTCAGAATATTTTAATGAAATTTTACAAGCTTTGACAATTAACAACAATACATGTTTTACAACAAAAATATTGTTTTTAGTTTCACCAGTGGCGAGCGCACAGGCACGTCGTTGGATATTTTTAATGAAAAAAATAATACACCACCGATTTTTCTTAAATTCCTTGTTCAATTTGGAAGAAAAGTGGCTTATTGATTGTTTTTCTTATGACGCATCGTTTTCGAGTAAAAAAAATAAAATCGATTTATTGCATGGCGTAATTCGGTTTCAATAATTTGAAAAATAGCAGAAATTATGCACTTAAGGGGGGCGTTTTTATGCGCAATTTTCAATGAATTTTTTGTCCAATTGTTTAAAAAATCTAAGCAAGTTAGAAACGATATCTCTTCACTGTACTACTCATACAAGTGTTCTTCAGGGTGTGAGATAACTGACAACACATTTTAAGTAAGAAAAAAAAAACATATTTTTTTATCTTACGTTTCCTGAACTTTACACGACTGTTGAACATACAGATAAAAGCGTACGGTATTATAAACATACCCACACCCAGCAGAATGCTTTTAGGATACTATTTATACATGAATTAATAAGAATTATTGAGTAGTTTTATAAATCAATTGGACAAAACAGGAAAGGTACGTGTTCTGATATTTTATATTATCCGTCATCTTTTCATGCCGAGCAATTGAAGAAATCCTTCGTATTTCAACATTTCTATAGTTTGGATACTATCGAAAAGAGGGCGATAGTCACAGTTGTCGTTCTAAGGTATTTTTTGCCGAACCAGAGCCGGACTAACTTCGATATGTT
>NW_019416239.1:996565-1040328 GCF_000390285.2 Anoplophora glabripennis
AGGTTAAATGTTAAATTTCTAGTTTAACTGATTGTATTCACTTCAAAAGGACTAAATTTATTGTTATTGTTGTATAACAAATTGATGTGATTGTTAGAAAAGCGATTGGAAATTTTAAGTATCTATCGAAATGTGATTTTAATATTTTTGTAAACTTGACAATTTTTCTTAAAATTAAATGTTATGTCAAAAGTTCTGTGCAATTAACTTTTCCTCTTCATCCTTTCCTTTTATTCCTCCATAGTCCATTTAACTCCGAACACCGAAAAAAACTTTCAAAGCTAAAAACTACTGTATAGTCACATATTAGTAATATGTGGTAGGTATAGTTTACTTGTAAAAACTTAGGAATTTTTTAATTCGGAACATCAACTGTAAAACTAGTTGGTAAGTACAAAAATAAATTATGTTGCAGCCTATTATAAAGTACTTTGGTAAGTTATTTGAAATTTAACTAAAGACGAAAGCAGATACAATAACATCATATCTATAAACTTTTTATTTTGGAGCCAAGAGAATATTACGATACGTCTAAATTGTTTATATATTCACTTCCCCTCTTCATTTTATTAGAGTTTACGGATATTAATAGATATCTGTAATAAAATTAACACAAATTTTAGGTTAATTATGTAACCAAACGTAAAAAATGATGACCGATCGTGATGTGTATTCAAGACAATTTCACATTTCATCCTTTTATTTCCAAATTCCAATGTAGAGGTTCAGTTTGTATATGTAGGTAACATTTTAGACTCAAATTACCTGTTGATTAACCATAATCATAACTGATTAAATTTATTATTTTATGTTAAAAGGAGCGTGGTACAAGAAAAGTGACAATTTTAAATTTGCCTCTTATTTTCTTATGCGATATGCAATGAGTCAGAAAGAGATGACGGTTGAACGAAGATAAACTGAGTAATTTGGTGACGTATTTGTTTTTTATTGGCTGATTGACCTATGCGGCGACAGTCTCTTTACGGACCGTGCACTCAAAGTGACAGCTATTATTAATTTTGTCAAACAATAACAAAAACGAGTGCACAGCCAACTTGCTAATTTCTGTTTAGATAGTTAATAGTGAATCAAAAAACTGATATTTTTTTTTAGACTGACGTTAACTGCGACGAATAATATTTTTTTTGTAATAAAATTGGTACAAAAAAAATCTGAGTGCATAATTTCTGCTATTTTTCAAATTATTGAAACGGAATTACGTCATGCAATAAATCGATTTTATTTTTTTTTTACTCGAAAACGGTGCTTCATAAGAAAAACAGTCGAAATACCTTTTCTCTTCCAAATTGAACAAGAAATTCAAAAATATTTTTTATTTTAAGAAAAATCAATGGTGTATTATTTTTCTCTTTAACAATATCCAGAGACGTGCCTGTGCGCACGCCACTGGTGAAACTAAAAACAATATTTTTATCGTAAAACATGTATTGTTGTTAAGTGTCAAAACCTGTAAAATTTCATTAAAATATTCTCAGCGGTTTTCGCAATATTTATAAATTTGCATTTTTTATTAAAACTTTATCACCCTGTAGATCAGAAATTAAGCGTTTTTGGAATATGGTATATTAATGAAATACATCACAAATCACTTGCACTATAACCTCCTGCAAGGAATACGTCGACTTACCAAACACCCTGTATGCAGGGTGTTAATTAATTTTGTACAATAAATTCAATAGATTATTATTTGAGTCATTTTAAGACAAAAAGTTCATATAAACATTCGACCGCAGATGATTCGTTTCTAAGATACAGGGAGTTAAACTAAAGCAGCAGCAACTAAAAATACAACTTTTTTATCTCTTGAATGTTTTTCTCATCTTGATTAATTTTTGGAGAAAAAAAAATAAAATCCACTTAATTGCCTATCCCTGGACCACACAAAAAAATATTCGTTATGGTACCGCTCGGGACACCACTGGACTTAACTAATCTAATGAAGTTAGGGTTAAATTTCTTTCGAAATCCTTAGACATACAGGCATAACCTGATATAATATACAGTACCTATGTCAGCGGATTGAGTTTACAAGAGGACAAATTGACGAAAAAGTAAAAGATACAAAAAAAAGTCAATGTTGAAATAAGTTTTTGCTTGTTTAGAAAATACGAATCACCATGACGGACCTCGATTTTGTTGTACAGGATGGGTCAAAAGCACAAAAATGTTATTTTACGTAAGAGTAAGCATACCTTATTTTGCAAGATACGAAAAAAGTCATTATTGATAAAAGTTTTTGCTTGTGTAGAAAATACGAATCACCATGACGAAGAGTGAACATACCTTATTTTGCACGATATGAAAAAAGGCATTCTTGATAAAAGCTTTTTCTTGAAAAATGGATAAGAGCAACGTTATCAAAAATTTATTTAAGTATTCTCTAGCACCTCTAATCAGAGTACCTACTACATAATTCCTAAAATAATAATGATACCTACTTAAGGACATACTTGCCATTGTATTGATTCAATGAAGTAATTATTTAACGTAAAATACTTCTCATCAAAATGCTATTTACTGAGCAAATGGTTTTTATAGTAAACTGTTATGGGAATGGTCATGTATCATATCGCTACGTCATGGAACAATTTAGCGAACAATTTGTAGGAATCCTAATAAGTCGGATGGCGATCTGCAAAATAATAAAAAAGTTTCAAAGAACTGGTTCGGTTTTAAACCTCAAAAAGAAAAATAAGAAATATGACCATAGCGATGCTTCCACAGTTTAGAAATCGGGCTAAACAGTTAGAAGTTGTGAAAATAGTCATATTCAGAAGATGGGTGGGGGACAAAATATTAAATGGAGGTATTGCTTTTTATAAAATGTTTTCTGATGAAGGTATATTTTCTACTAATAGAACTGTAGCATCCCAACACGACAGGTACTGGTCTCCAGAAACCCCTGCATTTAGAATAATGATACGAAGACAATATTTTACATAAATGAACATCTGGTGTTGTCCATGGCATTATAGGCCTATAGGTATTTTTACAATAATACCTGCAATAGAATATCGTACTTAGAAATGCTTGATACATTTTTTAGTGAAGAACTCGAAAATTTACTGTTACATTTTCGTCAAAAAAATGTATTTTCAACAGGATGGTTGTCTAGCACATTATGCTCGTGGGGTAACAGAATTCCTTAACCATAGGATGGATTTGTCGAAATGGTCCAATTTTGTGGCCGACAAAGAGCCCTGACTTAACCATGGCCGATATGTTTCTATGGGACCGTTTAAAACAAATTGTTTGTGCTACTCCAATACCAAATAATAATCAAATGCTAAAAGGTGGATTATCCAGACTGTCCGTTCAATATCCCAAGAAGAAATCATAAATTCCTTCAGATATCTAAGGAAGTAATTAGAAAAACGTGTTCAATATGGGAGTGGTGTTTTTGAAATTTGATATATTTATCATATTGCATTGTTTACTATTATTTAGCTGAATTATTGTAATTATATTCGTATTATTTAGAAAATTACGTATGAATAAGACGTACTTTAGTTTTGTACTTTGTTCCCAGTAAAAAAATAAAATTTTGATGACGTGACTTATTAATTTTTCAAGTAAAAACTTTTATCAAGAATGCCTTTTTTCGTATTATGCAAAATAAGGTATGTTTACTCTTAGGCAAAATGACATTTTTGTCTTTGACCCACCCTGTACAACAAAATTGAATTCGTTATGGTGATTTGTATTTTCTAAACAGGCAAAAACTTTTATCAAGAATGGCTTTTTTCGTATCTTTTACTTCTTGGTCCATTTATCATCTTGTAAACTTAATCCGCGAACATACTGTACATAATGGTCATATATTTTTCATTGAATACGAGATGTTTTTCTTCATTTGCATTAAAGACTTCTAAAATTAAAGGCAAATACTACTAATGGTTTATTTTTATGTCTAGCATCTTTTGCTTCACTAAAACGGATAATATTACGTAATCGTGAAATGGAGAAAAAGATATATGTTTAGTTCATTTTCTGCAGATAAAAGCTTAATTAATGAAAAATCAAGAAAGGTTCCGTAAGCTATAAATTATTATTGACTGTACGCTTCTATATCTCAGAATCTACACAGTAGAATGCTGTCGTAGTGTCGTATCTGACTAAAAATCAAGGGGTTACGACGTAGTTTTTATGTGTGCAAGATTTTGTCGATTGCATAGAAAATTCCCTGGGCAATAAATAATTATAGAGTAACATGTTGAAAAATTAAAAAAAAAATTAAATGGTTTTAAAAGTGTACACAAGTGTAGTGACAATAAGTACCTCTAAAAAAAATTGTGTGTCCTTTCTAAACCTTAATTTAAACCCACGGTAAGCGATAAACTTTTTGAAATGAGCGATCCTGTCAATCGAAAACCACGCTATCGATCGTTGCAAAATTTTTAGGGTAGAATTTACTTATTTTAAAAATTGCTCGAAATATACATATGATTTTTTACTATTTTTCGCCCAATGTTAATGAAAAATTCAACTTTTTTGATTCCCAGTTGTTGTAACTTTATAGAAAATCATCAAAGAAACAATAAATAAAGAATGACTTTCAATGTTACAGGGAAAAATATGTCGTTTGTTGTTCCCTTGAATTTAGCAATGGTTTTTGGAATAGTCAAACTCGGATTCTTATTCTACATAATATTTGGGATTTTTCTGTACAACAAAATAAATGACTTCAAACACAAACGTCAAAGCGCACTTTTACTGCTCTATCGCCTGGACTATAAATAAATCTTATTATTAAGATTTCTCTTTTCAGTATTCCTGCATTTATTTATAAAAAATGTTATATCGTAATTTCAACGTGTACTTACAGAGATTGCCTGTAAGTAAAGTGTCTAAAAACATCTTTTGTTACAAAACAAAACAGGATTTTTGATCACAGAAAGCCATGTAATTGGGATAGTGACAAAATATGAACGTGATGCTCAAAGTGGAACACACTGTATGTTAATTATCATTTGTCTTTCAATTTTTCATTTTTAATTAAAAAATATATTAAGAAAAGATGTTTAACATTTGCTTTGACCAATACTGGTTCTCGTTTTTCAGTTATGAATATGTTTACAAAGAGAAGATAATAAACAATGCAAATATAAATACAATTTTAGGAACCTCAATAGGCATTAAACAAAACTGTTATATTTTGTTGGTTAAAGAAAACAATGGTCTGTCTCTAATAATAAGATAGATATAAATACATTTTTTAGTGACAAGCCATAATTTATAAGTCTACCACTGCTTTAACCTGAGATTTAATTAGCTCATGTTGAATGTACTTTTATTCGTGTATTATGCAGAAAATTTCGTTTAAATGTACCTATTTATTTATTCAGAAGGTATTTAGAGACTTTTTTGGAATATTCTTAAATTTGAGCCAAAAAATATTTAATTTTTAACACGTTTAACACTCTCAGTTTAAACTATTGTTCTCTTATGCTTTTATTTACGACATTTTTTGTACAATTTCACGACTTTCGAAAAATCTTTATAAGTATTCCATTTCCATATTAGTTCCCTGTTTTGATCAGTACGTCATATTGTAACTTTTGTGACAATTTTCGATTAATTTTCTATGAATTATGTCTCCCTTCGTGCACGACAACAGCCTACAATTACAACAGCAATTACATATTTGTTTCGTAATTTTAATGAAGGTAGCAGACAAAATAACTGTTACTTAAATGGAGTAATTACCCGCCTTTAATTTCACAAAATGAACCATGCATTTTTCCTAATTAAGTGAGAAATATCTAGGGAATATATTTGCTAAGGGTGACCGCAGTGAATCCCACTATTAAAGGTATTTTTATTATTTTCAGTGCATGCATGCATCACTAGGGCAGAAATAAAGGTAATGCGAGTGGAATTACTGTTTATAATTAATTAGGTATCATTGTGACCTCAGAATTGAACATTAAGTCGAAAAATGAATCGCAATATTTACACAAATAGTAATTTACGCCAAAAATTCACCTTTAACATCTGACCTTCACATTTCAATTGAATATTATCATTAATTATCTTCAACACTTATCAGATGAAAGTAAATGATAATTAGTTCTATGGGTTTTTGCCCGCTATCGGCTACAACTTTCTCCTATTATTTTCACATTTTGCCAAGACCATGTCTGAAGCGCTTAAACAACATTTATTACCAGCCTTTTAAGCGATCCATCTAATTATAAAAACGCAAAGGTCTGTGACTTTCAAGAAAACACTGAACTTGTAAATGCAATGGTTCTTCATATTCGTACCAAGAGATACCACTCCTTTTTCACTTACAACAATTGAATTTTATTCTATTATTAGATAATAATTCTTACTTCTTCGCTTCTAGGTATAGCATGCAGGTGTATGACTGCTGTATATGTGTGGGAATAAAGATTAGTAGATACGAGTAATTTTTCGAATTTATCTTTTGAGACAGTTACTTCATGTTAAAATTAATTAATTACCAAATTCTTAGAGTTAACAACTACTACAGAGCCTTCATACCTGATTATAAGCCACGTGATCAGTAATTGTGTTTGGAAAAGTAATTTTACTTCTTTCATGTCGGTAATTAAATTTCTGTAAAATTAAGAAAATAAGATCGAGATTATATTAAAACACAACATTCTGTTTCACCGACTGTTGATTGGTGTAATTTTTCACGAGATTTTATTCAACCAATCAGGGGATCACATGATCTCGAGCATAGGAGTAGCGGTTTATCGTTGTTCTTTGTAAACAAATCATTAGTATTGGTGAAGCCAAAATTTAGAGAATTTTTGTTGGGTTGCCTAGGCTCGGCAATGACGTGGCTTGTAAACATTTATGAATGCTAGTTTGGATACCCGTGTTTTCTCCCTAATCGTTAAGAAGAGTGGGGAGATGCTTTTTCTGCTAGAGGGCAGAGGGAGTTGCATTAGCCAATCACGTACCTGCGCGAGAGTGCAAGATAGAATCCAAACTTTCTCTTTCTTTCTCTGTCCCTCGTCCAAACTGTCGGTGTAAGCGTAGTTCCTCCGTGTAATATACGCTCTAAGGTCATATATTTTTTTTGACAGCTTGCAAAATATTTTGATTTATTTATCCTCTTTGCGCAATGAATGATAAAGTCAAGATTGCCATGGAATGAGTGCATAAATTAAGCTGCATTCAATTGTTTAGTTTATGTATTTCTTTGAGTGGAGATAGAAAAGTAAGGAGATAAATTGGGTAGAGCATTATACAGGATGAATCATAACTGATCCAAAAAAAATTTGGGAATAGACGCGGCATGAGAAATGGAGTAAAAATCGTAAAAAAAAATTTGTAAAATCCGTATAGTTTCCGAGAAAAAAAATTATTGAAGTTGTAGTACTTTCAACTATTACATAGCTGGACAGCTTAGTCTCTAGCGTCATTCGCAATACGCGTGGAGAGCCACGCGGCCTCTGCGACTCCGAATACTGAAATCTGATTTTACAATCGTCGTTTCGATAGTGTTTACCAAAGTTTTTTAGTAGTTAGTGTCGAAAATGGTTTGCGTGTAAAGCAACTCGGAGTTGATGGATATCGTTTTAATTTATAGTGAAGCAAGACAACATTTGTATTATTGTGAAGCATTTGTGTTATGGTGAAGCAAGACAACATTTGTGTCAGGTCGTAGACACTGGGTAAGACGGGCCCAAATGTGTTTACACGTCGTCGGTGGCCAACAGTTCTTATTTCTTTCCTTGCGAAATTCTTTCAAGTATTTGTCCATTTTCATCACACTGCCTGTCGCATTGTGCGAGGTCAGGTTTTACAGTAGACCAATTTCTAGTGCCGTACAGACGTGTATTTTTAAATCATCTTCGAATTGCCCTTTTTTTGGATAAGTTCTGAATCACCCTGTATAAATATCCCTGTAAATAAATTTAGTTTAAATGTTTTTTATGATTTGCTTGATGGACAGTATGACTTTTTTTTCTTTAACAAAACATTATGATATATTTTATTGTGAATACGAAATCCAATTAACAAAGGAAGTGGAAGTAAAATTCTAAGTAGGTACTAAATCATTTGTCCCTTTTCTTATAAAATTTTCATTTATATTGCGAAATATGTTTAAAAAAATATATACATTTTTTTTTAAATCCGTTTGCAACTGCAATTATTTGAAGTTTTGGAAGTTAATGACGCTACATTTTCTGAGAAAATTGTAGAAAGATGTAATTCGTACACAAATTATCTTTAATATTATATCTGTTTTGGTATTAATTCTCGACTCAATTAGTTTTTATATTTTAAATTACGTTTCCTATTTACGAAGTGAAATTTCAAACAATTATTAATTTTGCAGACCGATTTGGTATGTAAACATTTCTCCTTCATTGGAAAGTGAAAGTATTGCTCTAAAGAAATTTTATATATTGGTTATTATTACAGGATAACAATTCAAGTACCTATTTTAAATTATAACAAAGCGAAATATTTAGTTATTAAAATTCCTTGTTTATATCTTGCATTTTTTAAGTTCCATCATTTGAGAGTGATCCACCAGAGACGTATTAATGAGTTTCTGTTTGAACTTTGCTATGATACCTTACAAAATATTGAAGCAAATATTTTTTAGTTGTCATATATTTATTCGTCGTTCAAATATTGATACAACACTCTATCATTTCTATTTTAAAATAATATCATTAATCAGAATAAGAAATATGTTTCTGGAATGAGTTGCTTAGCCAAATTTATTCTTGGCTTCTTCTTTTGAATATTTTCTTTTGCTTCCTCGACTTGATTTTCTTTCTGACGATACGCCAGTGGTTCTTGTACTATTCGCGGTCAGCGAGATTTTTCTAATTTTCTCCATAGCTAATTTTCGATTGCACTTCTTCAAAAACTTGATTTTGCAGATAAATATGACGAATATAAAAAATCCTAAAATTCCATATTTTTCAAAAATTATACTTCAAAATTACAAAGTTGTACCTTGTAAACAGTTGATGAAATCCCATATTATCTCTACATATTCAGTGACGACGTTCTTCTTAAAATCGTAGAATGACGATACTACTTCAAATAAAAAGAAGACGCCCATTATAAAGGATAATTTCACAACCAAGCTGAATCTAAAAAGATAATATTTTCTGATTAAACACTAAGTGTCAAAAGTAAGGAAAGGACAATCCATTAACATCTAAGAAAAAACAGTCTATAATTATTTATTTTGGGATAATACGCAATTTAGAACCCAATGCATGTTTCGGATAACAAAAAATTTTGGAAACATAAACCAAAGCAATATGTATTTATCCTGTTTCAACATCAAAAGGAAGTTTACAAAAACAGTGTCTGTGGGATTTAGTTGTTTAATTTTTTTCTCAGAACAGAGGATCGAAAAAATTGTACAATAATGACATCAATTTAGATAGCTGCTTCGTGTTTCTTGCTCCATTTTTGATAGCAATGCTACTACCACTAAATGTTTATATGTCTATTTTACTATTTTGCCACCTGCAGAAAAATTTAAAATGTAGCTAGCAAACGTACTCGTACGGTTTATCTAAGGTTATCATGATTTGTTTCACGTAAATTTTATAGTTTACATTTTAAACTATTGAACGAATGTTACCTTTCCTTTCGTGCTCGAAATTTGTTCTTTTTCTTCTGAATATCAGCAGTCTGGTTCATTTTCTGGATATTTCCTTTTACTTGCAAACAATATCTGACAGTCTTAACAAAGAATACCACGTTCACCAACTCTATCACATTTAATGGAATTATGTAGAACAAAATCTCGGCATAGTTATCTTCACCTGCAAAATAGTATAAATAATAACTGCTTATATTATTTTGCAATAACATTTTCACAAATAGTAACACATGGGACTATATTAGTGATATTTTTAAATTGTTAATTATAAAACAATAAACTAAAAATGTGTTAAATGCTACATATAGCCAAAAAGAAATTATTATTTATTTTTAATACAATACAATAAATGCTAAAACTATCTATAGTTTCTGACAAATGTTTGGAATAATAATTTTCTTTCTTCTACACGAAGATAATAATGAATATTAGATAAATATAACTACACATGAAAATGATAAACAAATGTTACTATCCTTTTCAAGTTTTTACACTGGAATTAAACGAGGATTTCTTTGGAACTTTTAGGATGTACTAACATGTACCAAAGATGTACAGAGATTTAAAAGATTTACTTGAGATTTACCAGGGATGAATTTGATTAAGCTGATTGATGCGCATTGCGTTAATTTTTGGTCACAGCGCTTTGAGAGTGTTTTATTGTTATCTAATGCTTAAAAAATAATCCTTAAATTTAAATCAGAGACGTCTCAGACTAAGTTTTTTTTTGGATAAATACCGTTCCAACTTTTTCGTATACTAACGTCTCAACAAATTGGGCCAAAAGTTAGAAATTTTAGATGGGCTACATCGTTTTGGAGTAAAATTAATTTAGAAATTAATTATTATGTTACATGCTGAAAATATGTGAATCTCAATCTGTAAACACCCAGTTGATAATATCTTAATTGACAAGAAGGTATAAAAATCCTTAAAAATAGAAAATTATGATATTTATAATAAAGAAAATGTTGCAACTCCATGTAGTAAGTTTATAGGAAGGTAGTTAAATAAAAAATTCGTGTATTTGTAACTGATGATAAGCATTATTAGTTTTTATTTTGATCATAACTTTTGTTTTACTGAAACTTGTTTCTGGAAGTAACGTATTTCATATGTTTCTGGAATATTGTTGTTTTTCCATAAACAACAAAATATGATCAATATTTTTAAATAATCGTACAGTTTTTCATTACCTACGATCAGTTTCAAAGGGTTTGTAGTTTATTTTTGGACGTACACAATTTTTATTTTTATGTTTATAATCAATTTTACCCTGAAAGTATGCTACTTTCAAACATTTGCATCACACGGTGGAAATATCTACATAAAAAAAGTTAAAGTGCAATTTATCCACAACAGTACCCCGATAAGTTTTTAGTGGTTAATGTTATATATATGCTGTTTTTTAAAAGGATATATTTATTTTACTTTCTTATTTTCTTTGGCTTGATTTGTTATTTTTTTTGTATTGTTGCAGATAAAATTTATATAAAAATATTAAATTGCTTAACCTAATGAATATGAATCTTCATCAATAGTGTTTACGTTAAAAAATAACATTTTTAATAAATATAGGCCGATAATGATTCCCTTTGTTCAAGAAGCATATGGGAATAAATAAATGAAATTATAAAAACATATGAACTATTTTATTCTCAACGGTTTATAAATATTTCAATCAATCATTCTGAGATTTGCTTTTAAATATTTCAAAACTGGTAGAGTAAAAACTACAATTTTTTTGTTGGTGGTTTTAATAGAAATTTCAAAATTTATTTATGTATTATTATTATTATTATTTTCTAAAACAGGTGCACTCCGACTTCGATGGTATATAAAAATGAGATAAATAGTTCTAGTAAACACAAGTCTGAAAATGCTTCGTTATAGTATAACTGTATAAATCTAGGGAGATGTTAAGTATAATTAAAAATATGTAATTACTTGTAGAATTACTACTACAGTGTATTGAGATTTAGAGGGATGTAATAGGATTTACCAAGGATTTCAAATAAATTGACGGGGAATTACGGGATCAATGCGTACTTAAACCCAATTCGGAATTAAGCTTATTTAAAATCTTAATATGAAACGTCTGGAATTTTCATCCAAATATTTTAAAGTTACAGTTGAACAATTTTTTCAAAAATTTCTTGTAACCTTATATCTCAAAAAATAGGATAACTCTTGGCATTCAAAGTACGCTATTGAATAAATAAAAAAAGTATAAAATCTTTTGTGGAGAATATTTTTTAATGCAACTTATAATTCACCGTGTAGATAGGAGTTTTGGCACATTTGTACAACCCTGTATACCAAGACATAGCAAAATTTTTGAAATTTCTTCGGGCACAGATTCGTACCTGAAGTAAGCAAAGGTATAAGCATTTTTAAGCAAAATAAATTCTCTCCGAATGAGTTTAGAACATACATGTAGAAATGGGGAAACCCATTATGAATATAATAATATTAATGATTTTCACATCGTGTCAGATTTTACAAAATGATCTAATCCCATATTATTTTAAACAAATTTAGCAAATAAAGAAGCGTTATAACAATAAACAAAATTATTCCAATGAATGTGATGAAAAACTATAACGTTTCATGCTTGATGCTAACGACAATATCGATATAATAATGGCCATAGATGATATATTTATAGCTGGATTGTTTTTAATTTTTTTGCAGTTTTAAAAAGTTAGACGTAAGTATTTTGAATTATTTTCCTAATTTAAACTTGATATTTCAACAGAACAATTTTTCTCGGATTTCTGGTGCGTTAGGTCAGTACTATTTTAGCATTCTACGTTATCCAATGTTGATCAAAATAAGTACCTACGTGTTAACTATCACATTACCTCTTTCTATTAAACATTTTGTTTCTCCTATTCCAATTTTTATCGATGGTGGTAACACGTCTACGATGTGAAAGATGAATAGAACAAGGGTGGTTATTGAAGGCACTCCCCATCCGTATAAGCTGTAGCAGATGAACCTTTTTAGATCCCTCCTTTTTTTGTTGTTGAAAGAGGAGTATCGTTTGGAAGACCTAAAAATAAAAGTAAAACGTTTCTAAAATGTATGTAGGTATACATTGATTTCCGCAAATAAATTCTAAATATATAAATCATTCATTCATTAAGAATTTCTATAGGCGTATATTAATAATTAGTTTCAGGCTACTACTATGACGTAAAATTTCATTCAATGGGGCAATTTCTTCTCATTTGTAAAATTCGTTTATTTACATTTTTTTATAGCTCTTATGAAAACTGTATAGAAAGACATGTTATTGTAACCTTTATTATAACGACGCTAGACGATGTCAAAGTTCTGCATAAGAACCGACACAGAGCAGGTGTCCGAAATATTGTAATTTAACTAAACTTACCTACAGTGCCTTTCATAAATGATTACAACCCATGTGACCGCCAAACCGACACTGTCAACTAAAAATCCCTAAACCTTAGCAGCACCAATATTAATGTTTCGTCTACAGTTAACAATGACAAACCATTACGACTATGCTCGAGACAATGCTATAGCTGATTGGTTGAATAAAATCTCGTGAATAATAACCAATCTCCCGCTGGTGAAACAGAATGTGTTTTAATATAATTTTGATCTTTTTAATAATTTTTATGTTTATCTAAAGAAATAAAACTACTGTCCCTAACAAAATTACTGGTACCATGGGTTGTAATCATTTATGAAGGCTTTACAAATACAAAATCGTACCAAGCGCCTTCACAGGGAGGCGCCAAATTTAAAAAGTAATAATAATATCTCTGCAATGCTTTAACTTAGAAGTACTATTTGGTACGCAGTTTTTGGAAACATATTATACATAATTCGGTTCTAAAAATTTTCTTGTAATTGCTGTTCACAAAAAGAAAAAACAGTATTATTCGAGGTATTAAGTTGTTCCAACACTATGAGTTGAGAAAAATTCCGAAAGTTTGTCGATTTCGTCACTTTTTTCACATTAAATTGTAAATATCTCGGAAACGAAGCATTTTTCGAATTTTTGTCAAACAACAAAAAGTGTTTATTTTGGTCCATTTTGCAAGAGTTACTCAATTATTATTTTTTATCCAATAAGCATAAATAAATGCCAAATAGAAACTTGCCAACAGCGCACGAGTATGCTGAATTTATTATTTGTAAGTTGGTAGTCCATGTCTTGTATATAAGTATACATTATGCTATGTGAAGTGATCGCTTGCACAGCTGATTTCTTTAACCTAATAAATGTCGGATAAAGAACATAGTCGGTAGAAATGAAAATATAACAGAAAATAGCAAAAGCAGGAAAAAATCTGTTGAACAAAAAATTGTGGAGCCAGAACCTCCGCACACCGTTCGGGAGCATCAACTAATCAACATAGAGTACATGACACAAAGCATGCACTGCTCTTTTTGCAAAGAACGTATTTTAGACTATCTACAAACTGTGATCACAAAGTGATTCGCGTGGAAAAGTTTATATATGTTTTAGTTACTTCATAAGTAGCACACTACTATGATGCACTTCTGTAAATACAAATGAAAGTAGAAGACAATTTGATATAATTAAGTATGTAGTATTATAGCCAAAAATATTCTAAAAAATCCACTGAAATTATTGTAATTTTAAAATGAAAACTGATGTTAAAAATGTCATAATTTATCAAACTACATAAGATTGTTATATACGTTATAAACATTTCATTTGTTACATTCATTATATTGAAGATTTATCGTATTTTATAAATAAAAAAAAAAAGATTTCGAAAAACAGACTTCATTTGAAACTTTCTCAGTATTTTATTATTCCAAACTGAATTACGCAAATAAACACAGGTTGAATGTAATTCATTTCTAATGACTAATTTATGTATCGAGAAGTTTATTTAAATTTCCCTCCAAATATCCTCATTCATTCTCTATTGCGCTGTTGCCGTTACTTCTTCGCGTTTAGAACAAATTAGAACTTTTTATTTGATTTTTAATTTCTCTGTGAAGTGTGCGGTAACCTAATTTTTTCTTTCTCTCATCTATTAATTAATAATTCAGGTAAATATCTATATTTTTTCGTCTTACCACTGTTGCCACCTCTTTGTAAAAGCATGTTTACAAGACCATGTCTGCGGCGTACCCAATTTTTGTCACATAATTCGCAGTAAGTTAAGTATTAGACATCCAAAAAAATTTGTAAGAAAAAAGTTGTTCAGAATTTGATCCTCTACAACTTTTATAAAGGCCATTTTGCTCTAAAAAAATGTTTAGGCAACCACCCCCATAGCGCTTAAGTGTGATCTTTTGGTTGGATACTCAGGAGGCAGTCCCCAAACGACCCTGAAAAAATTATCCCGTATGGATTTTTTTTATAAAATGACATATTTATGTTAGATATATTAGATATAGTTAGATATATTGAAGATTTGGTTTCAGGTGTCGAGTAGGTCGCGATGGTTTGATGATATGTTGAATTCATTATTAATAAGTGTATTTTCAATAACTAAAATTGTTGAAACTGTAGAACGGGGTTTGTTCGTATAATTAATAATAATCACAACTGGTAAAACTTATTGAGAACCTTTGGTATCGTCCCAGAGTATCTTACATAAAAAATAGGTGAACATTTGTGGGTGTAAATGACATGTTCTTTGTCCCGGTCTTGTAGTAAACAGGAGAAAAACTTAAATAAAAGGATATTTTTTACTTCTACTCCAGTTTTTATTACGAAAACGTCTTTTTATTGCGAAAATTATTAGTGAACTAAGGTCTAAATCTTTTTTGTGAAAAGGAATGAATACACTAAACATGAACATACCGGACATGCTGATAACGTGAGGAAAGATAATGAAAACTGCACGTCTTTATGCACCGATTTCCAAATAGACTAGCACCAACCACAACAACAGAGGTAGCGCTTTCGGTGGAATCAGCAGTTTCAAAAATGTTTTCATCATATCGGCGTGGTAGGTTAATAGGTATTATAAAGAATTTTTTATTTACTTGCAAAAAATATTTACCGATTTACTCTTCAAATATAATTTAATCCCCGTCTATACTTATTACATCTTATTGCATTGCATTTTATGTTTGCCATACTAAAATAAACATCTTGTAGTACTAAGTACATGGAATAAGAACAAGAAAGCGGAAAGTTAATTTTAGCGATTTTTATTATTTGTTTACACATATTTTATCCTGGACAAATGTATGTGAGTATAAAAACGATATTTCCTCTGCCTATGATTCACGTATTGAGAGAACCTGTCACCAACAGATGTTGGTAATATTTTCACATGCAACAAATTAATCAATAAGTTTAAACGTGGTATATCATTATTATGAATAATTAAAAATTGCATATAGACTACGTGGGATGATTTCATACACGAATTTATTATGATGTATAACAAACATATAGAGTATATTTTCATTTCTTACAAACACAGTGGTATATAAACTAATGTATTGCGCAAATATTAAGTGCCATAATTTATATGATTTTCAATTACTACGTCAATTATTTTCTTGTTTAAATTTGTGAATTAATTTTTGCAGTAATATAAAAAATATAGATTTTTCTTACCCAAAAGTCCAGTAGATGTCGTAGCACATTACTTGGAGCCACACAAAACAAGATAGGCTTAAATATATGATAAGGAAGCCTATAACATTCAAAGATTAATTTATGTGTAATTTTATCCACTGACAACATGAAATCACATAAAATAATACATTTAATAAACAACGATTTCGATTTCTTTTTAAATTTAATGCAGAAAAATATTCAAGAAAGGTGACATAATGTTCTTTTTTGGTATTATTATTTGTGGTCCACAATATGACATGCTCATAGGAGATAGTTTAAAATTGGATTCCAAAAAAGATATTTACACTGAAAGAAATAGGCTTATTAAACTGTTTCTCTAGAATACTGTGTATAGCGCATGTTAAAACTTTTATAAGAGACACAACTTTTCTTTAAGAAGCACACTCATCTCTACATTCATTATTCAATTAGTTTAAATGGAAAGCACTTATACACCTTATGCACCTATGAAATAAAGCTTATAATGAATTATTTATATATTATTATGTGTTATAATCTTTATGTTCCATTTGTATAGTAGGAAAGATTTGTTGTATAAAGACCAATATCCGAATATGTATGTAATATCTGTATTAACAGAATTATTCGTTTTCATAATGATTATATTTCCATTTTTAACATGTAAAACACCTCTTGATCGTCACCTCTCGTTGCATAATCTATTACGATCGTAAAATTTCCGACAGTCCGCTGTGCATCGACTATTACGCCCCTTCTAGTAGCATTTAGGATTCTAATGAGGAATAAAGCGCATTTCTTTCAGTGTAGTTATTGCAATGAAAAAGTTTAAGCCTTAACAAGAGCTCTTGATGTTTCATTTTCAGATTTTTTAACCATACGCCATAAGACAACAATTCTGAGGATACTTACCAATAATTTTGCAAGTTGTCAGAGTCTTTCTAGCGTTCAAATTTGGCTTAAAGGTGCAATAGGTAAGAACCACAAACAAGGTGAATAAAGCACCGCAAAAGCTGACCAAAGTTTTCCCAAACACCTTCCTTGTTTCCTTTTTAAGTATATAGTAAACTACTGTAATGATGAGGAATATATTCGAAACGATCATGGCCCATCTGTTAAATAAAAACTTTTTCTCCATGTACTCGGTATGCGGTATAATTCTAAAAAACGTATGTCCATATATTTTTCCTCCCTTCGTGGCATGTTCAATGCAATAGGTTTCTTCTTCAGGGGAATAAACTTCGTTGCCTATTTTCTCTTGGAAAGTGTAAAAGTATCCTTGGTTGTCAAGGTGATATTTCTTAATTCTTGGAATGTAGACTTTAGTTTTGTAGCCATGTATTATGGCGTAGTCGGCTGAAAATCAATTGCAGATAAACTTCCTGTAAGCTATAGACATACAAACAGTAGTAAACGCAATTAGAATTTGCATTGTTGTTAGAGATGCACTAAAAGCCATTTAGAAAACGTCGAGATTAAAAACGGTGTAAATAATTTTATTCATCCACAAGAAATGCGTTCCACGAACTCAAAGAAATCTCAAAACAATCTTGACCATCGTCAATGAGGTACTTAAACGTTAAAAAAATATTGCAAATACCTTGTAATATTTTCGGAATTATTAATTAAGAAATAAAAGATTACTTTTATTTCTTAAAATGCGAGCGAACAAGGCTTATAGCTTGCGACGTTTTTTTCGAGACATCTAGTGTATACAAATTCGGAGATGTAACAGTGGTAGGTATATTTTCAACTATCTTATTTATTTTGTTTTTTATTCAACTATTTTTTTCTTCTGGATCAGTGTTTTACATAAACAATTTATGCGTTTTCATCCCATAATTAATTTTTAATAACTGAAAAATAAAAAATCATAGATGGCCATGTGAAGGGATGTAGGATCAAAAACTAATTTAAAAAAACGTAACAGGTTTAAGGTTTGTAATTTGATGTATATTATAATTTCAGGGTATATGCAATTTGGAATGAAATGGGTGTAGGGAGAGTAAAAAAAAGGGAAAGTGAAGCTTCAGGTATCTAGTTTTCAGATCTGCAGATTAAAATTTTCAGTCAACCAAATTATTTTTTGACGTTTGTTAAGCTTGTGGATATGTAAAAAAAAATTTGAAAAAAATAATTAAAAAAAATATTTTTTCATTTTTTTTATTATCATGAACGTTTTTTGATGAAGAAAATATGGATTATTGCTAAAAAAACATTTTTAATTTAAAAAAATGAATAAAAAGAGAAAAATTACTTATTACATTGATTTTTAGCAAAACGACAAATTTAAACAATCCGGGCACTAGGAAAAAAATCGCAGCGTTTTGAAATTATCAGGATTTCTTTAGGACACTTTGAGGTTGAAAAGTTATAATCGATATCCTTAGTTTATTCATTATTTGCAAAGTTATGCCGAGTTATTCAAATATCCCTAATTATGCAATTTTTACCTTTTCTCTAACCAACATTTTCACTTTGAAAACATTTTTTTTATCAAAAACACATAATTACGACTTGTAGAGAATACTTTGCAGTTTACGACCATTATTTCCCGAGTTGCCAAAGTCAAAAATATTTTTTTTACTTTGAGCGACGATAAATCAGTGACAAATAATCGTCCAAGGCTCCGGAACCCCTCAAATTGAAGAGAATTAAATTATCTAAAAGAACTTCATGACTAAATTACCAAAAAAAGATTTTTCAAGTCCATTGGACTTTTTAAAAAAAAGCAAAAATTTACAAATTTTTTTTGCGTTGATTTTCTTATTATTACTCAAAATGTGCTGACGATAAAAAATTTTAAACTGCAGATCTGAAGATTAGACACCTGAAGCTTCAATTTCGTTTTTTTTTATTCTCTCTACGACCATTTCCCTCCAAGTTACAGCTCTTTGAATATCACCCAAAGTTTTGGAATTTTTTTTAATATCCTTTAATTTCTGTGGCGTGTAATAACTCTTGAAAATATTCTAAAAAAGTTGTTGTTCCCTGAAACTACTTTTTCAGAACCCTGTTAATTTGAAAAAGAAAGTTTTCTAGACATCAAATGAACTAAATTCTATCAAAATCTCTAAACTATTCTATATAGACATTGAATAAAAAATTACAAACATAGTGAATTACAGTTTCAAATTCACAAAATTGTGAATATTTCGAAGGATGATGGGCTGCTTTTTTAAATATTTAATTTTTGGTTCCATCAAAAAACAAATTTTACAAGCATACAAAGAAGTTCCTAATTTATGTAAAAGAGATAGATTTACGATTTATTATAAAAAAAATATCCTTCTTGCAACCAAGTAATCCGTTTCATCAACATATACTATTCGAATAATTTGTATTGAAAACATAGGCAGTTATTTTCAAGGAAATATAAATTTTCCAGTGACTGTTTTCCAAAATATAATAATTTTACCACGAACTGCATCAGAATATTTCCACCGGATGTTGTCTTTCAATTAAATATGTTGTCCATCATCCAAAAGTTAACGAAAACAGATAAATGAACGAACAATGTTCCACTTACCACTGGTATTTGGAATAATACTGGAAAATCTATTGAGATCCATCCCATACTCGTACGTGTCCGTACAGTGAGATCCATTAACAAAACTTTGTCCATCAGCACAGCACTTATGAAGACATAATACACTTTGACAAATATCATAATTCTTACAAACCCTTACCACAAAAGTACCGTTAACCGTTTCATCTATGCAATAACTATCTTTACGAAATTTTTCATCAAATTTGGAAATGAAAACAGCATCATCTTCAACTTGTATATCATCCATACTTACAAACTTGTAATCGTAAATAATCTCACACGATGATAACCCTACTTTTAAAAACGATGTATTAAAGTAACTATTTCTGAAACTTTTTACACAGGAATGAGTAGCGGGATCATATAAATAACTCCTTGGGCAACACTTCGGTAGCATTTTATCATCAATATTTTTCACAATAGTCGTTTCATTTATAGTTCTTTTAAACAAAAACAAATTGGAATTTACTGCCTCAACGCATTCATACTCTTCTGTACTATTTAAATCCACCTCGAAGTCTGTTTGTATTTCCACACGTCCATTTCCACTTTGGTTGCATAAAAATTCGCCACTTTGTTCAATGAAAACACCACCCACCTTGCAACATTTTGGTAGGCCCACGTATGATGCAGTGCTGATATTAATAGACCGTGCTTCAATTATAAAAAACAAAAAAATCGCAGGTAGTAACATCACTGCTAGATTTATTAACAAAGTCTGAATTACTCATTCGAACCACTAGCAGGACTGACCCGAAATGAGAGATTTTGATCTAAAACGTTTGTTATGACGTTAAGGAATATATCGCTGATAATTTATTTATACTAGAAAAAATGTTTCATGTTGAGCTTGATAACCAGATGCTTATTATTCCATAAGCTTAAATAATATCGTTCAAGGAAATAAAGAGGAGGATATACGCTCGTCTAAATGATCACAAATTGGTTGTACATATGCTGTTGTTAGAAGTGATAATCGATTCACCATTTTTATGCCCCATCATTCAAATTCGCATTGGCTTTATGGGTTCTAGTAACGATGAGTTAATTGTATTGTAACTTTTTTTAGAAGTTAGTAGTTTTTGTGCGTAAATCTTGTCATATTTATAAACGAAAGATCTTCCAAAATTCTGACAAGCTACTTTAACAATTAGTAAAGAAACCAAAATACACATCCTACTTTTAGATGAGTAAATATATAGAATCGTTTTCTACAAGCATTCTTTAACTAAACTTTTGAAAATATTGTAGATTGTTGTAAGAAATGACACAAAATTTATCGAAACTGTCTACTTTCAGTATGAGGGAAAAATTATGTAACATCTGAAATGGTTTCACAATAAATAACAAATTTTTAAATACACTCGCGCACAGACACACATTTTTTATGAGTCTATTAAAAAGAAAACTAGAATCACAAACTGCTTTACGAATGTTGAAAACTTCAGCGGAAAACTTAACACTGTTACTTTAATCTTGAAACTAAAAATCTGATGTATGAACTAATCTGAGACAAATACTTTTCGATACGATAAATAGTAGGTATTTAAAAATAAATTTTCCGACTAACTCATGAAGGTGTAGCTTTTTATAACGCCCAGTTTTAAGTTAGTCCCTAATATACCGACTAAATATTGCAGCTTCCCTTAGCTAAAAGTAAATAAGGAAATATTATATGGATATTATAGTCTCATAGCTATTAGACATAAGCATTTCTATTAAAAATAAAACAGAAAACAAATGGGGCTCTAAACATTTTATTAATTTAATTTAATTTAATTTAATTTAATTTTTATTTAGTTAATTTGTATTAAGTTACTGTACACGGAGAAAAATGCTACTGTTTTTAGATTGATCTTTATTTATTTAAATCAATATTAACTATAACTGATTTATATCACTATCATTCAAGTAGCTGGAAATTTATATTTGATATGAAAACGTATGTTTGATTAGAATATGATGGTATGTGAAATTTTATACAATTATTTACATGATTAACTTAATGCTATAGTAAATACTAAGAATGGTAATACGCATATACCGAGCGATCCAGACAGAAAGCTTCATGCGTAAATGTTATCAAAAATATTAAAATTTACTTCCATTTGATCAAAATTACTTTCCGTGTTCTTAAATTTTCGGTTTTCACTATCTGTCAAATCAGAGACGTTCGTGCTTTTATTTGTGTTCGCCGATGGTGCTCTTATTTGAATTTATGAATTTATCGTTAATTTTATAATTAATCGTGTTTTTCATAGCTAATTATCTGTTAACTGTTAGTTTTGTGGTAAGGGAGCAAATACTGATGGTTTCTTCGAAATAAAGTTCTCGAACTTAATTAAAACGGCTTTATATCCTGTTAAAATAGGAGTTTGGGTAGCCATATCTCGGCGAAGAATAATTGAACCTATTTTCTTTGAAGATAATGTTACTGCTGCGATATACACAAAACATTTTGCAGCCATTTTTAAATCAGCTACATAATGACGAATTGCACAAATTTCAGCAAGATGGGGCAACAGCACGCACAGCTAACACAACACTGGAGTTCCTAAGATAATTTTATGACGATCGCATTATTAGTGAAGGCTTATGGCCTCCAAGATCTCCAGGCTTAACACCCTTAGATTATTATCTCTTTAGAACATTAAAACATTCCGTATATGTAAACCTTTTCCACACAGTGGATGAACTAAAGGATGCCATAACAAATAAATTAGCTAATATTACATAAAATGAATTACATAATGTATTTAACAGTTTGGTTGAACCTTTAAAGCTCATATTTTAAGAAATGTAAGGCCTCCTGCCATAGATTATCTGTACCAAATTTTATTGAGATCGGTTAATAGATTCCGGAGATATAAACAAAAAAACAATTTTTTTTAACAACTTCAACACCCTGTATCTCTAAAACGGCGCTATTCCAGACCAATGTTTATAAGGCAAACACACATTCTTCTTGTGCGATGGAATGAATACTTTGTGGACAATGCCCTTCGAATCATAAAAGTAAATCAACATTGCGTTTACTTTTGAATTCTCCATGCGAGATTTTTTGGGTTTTGCCTCGTCTGGAGCCTTCCACTTGGCACTTTGGCGCTTGGTTTCTGGATCATATTTAAAAATTTTGAAGAGATCTATCTGAGAGATCACCCTGTATATTTTTTTGTACAACATCCATTATATCAAATTGTTCATTTAGGGATAGTCCATGTGGTTCCAATTTCCTTATTGCACTAACTAAGAAACCATAGTGTCTATTAATGTAATGTATGTCATCGCGAATATTTTGGTTCTTCAGTAAGTCCTGATATAACATATCTTATGCCATCGAAACGTTTATCATAATTCTTCTAACCAAGTACCCCGTCTAGTTATAACTGGTTCGGGAGGCAGAAGTATGCCCGGAAAAGCCTCCTTAAAAACGTCTCTTGCAAGCGCCTTAATTAAAACGTTTTTGACATTTGATATAAAAGTATTTACTAAAGGGAGAGTTTCCCTTATTTTCTCAGCTACCCGATTAAGTGCGTGAGCTGCACAATGTGAAATGTATCATTTTTGTATATTTTTGACATAAAATCTGTTCTGCTTTTAACATTTACGCGGCTACAGTCAAGTTTCTTAATACTAAATATAAATTTACCATTAATTAATCTCTGATTACTTACTTTTCGTATATTGTCAATATTGCAATAATTTTATAGTTAATTTTTACTGGACGTTTTAAAATACTCCACGATCTAGAACAATGTGACAATTTTATATTATTTAAGCAGGGAAACTGCCTACTGAGTGATCCAAGATGTGGAGCACTCACAGACCATCGAAAAGTTTGTGTCTATGCGCAGAACCCACAATATTAACTCAGAAACTTGCTTGAACGAAGGAATATTAACGACCTCAATTTTATTGTAAATAATAACAAATTTTGAAAAATATACCCTTGTCGCGCGTAACCTAGCATTAATAATTAAATTAAAAAATCACTATGCTTCGTCGCACAATACAGGGATTGTTGTATAACTAGAAATTTACTGAAGTCTCTGAAGGTGATCTGCATAGGTCGAAACACAGGCTGAATAAAAAAAATTAGTTCTTTATATGAAAACCTTATACGAAAATCCATGAAAACTACATTGCACACAAAATTTTGAATTTCGATTAGTAGATTTTGATAAATATCTTGAGAAATACAGGGTGTTCGGTAACTACGGGGAAAAATTAAAGGGTTATATAGAGCAGGTCAAACGAGTGCTAGTACTTCATATAAAGTTTTTACCTAGGTGCCATTGTTGAGGAGTTATTGTCACTCAAAGTAAGAAGTTGAAATATGAATATTGCCCATAATTTCTACTTTGATTAACTTGAAATTTGGGGGATCAAAGCAACTCATTCAAATGTATTTTTGTACATTTAAAATTGAATCAAATATTTTTTATTATACGACGGTCGAAGTTATGTCCTAAAATTTACGCAACTTTGACAGAGCTGTCAAATTTGACATTTCGCCCTCGCAGGCTGATAGCCCTGTTACTTTTCTATAAAAAAGGTATACTTCATGACTTATGACAAAATGAACGGTTGTCAAGATAATTAAATTTTTGTATTTTGTGTATAGCCACAACCGGGGACACAACGCAACAGAAAAAGTTAAGAATGAAACATATGGATTAAAAGATGAAAGTCTGCAACTGTTCGAAAGCTATTTAACTGGGCGTAGTCAGGTTGTTATGGTAGGAAGTGCTGTTTCTCAGCGAAGACAACTGTACTGTGGGGTACCACAGGGTTCCATTCTGGGACCCTTACCCAGTTTGTATACAGCTTCTTTTCCTATTTTTTTTTTAAATATTCTAAAATTCACATGTATGCAGATGACACACAAATTTATTATTCTTTTCCTAAAAATTATTACGAATTATCCAAAAATCGTCTAAATGAGGATCTAAAGATTTTATGTACAATATCGGAGCAGCACAATCTGTTGCTGAATCCTACAAAATCTGCTATGCTAATTTTTGGTAATAGAAATATGAAAAACACACTTAGGGATACTTTTAATCTAGAAATAGGTGGGCAACAAATAACAGCTTCAGAAACGGCTAAAAATTTAGGTGTTATTTTACACAGCACTCTCAGGTACCGTCAACAAGTTTCTAAATACAGAGGGCATATGGAGCTTTAAGATGTTTGTATCCACATAGAGGATATTTAAATGTTGCCACCAAAGAGATGTTGTGTGAGAGTTTGGTTCTTTCACAATTCAATTACTGTTCTCCATTATATGGACCTTTTTTGGATGTGCATCTTTCTAATCGCGTTCAAAGGGTACAGAATGCATGCTTGCGTTTCATTTTTGGTATTAGAAAGTTTCAGCATATTTCTCACAAACTATCTGATATTAAATGGTTGAATATGAAAAATCGGAGAAAATTGAATTCGCTAACTCTATATCATAAAATTATCACTAGGCAAAAACCGCCATATCTATATAACAAAATAATATTCAAATGTTATGTACATCATATTAATATAAGAAATAAGGGTTCCATCTCTCCTCCTATTCATACTACTGCTCTTTTTGAGAGATGCTTCACGTTTGATGTCTATCGATTGTACAATTCCGTACCTACCGAACTCAAAATGTATTCTTCGTCCATGTTTAAGAGATGTTTAAGAGATGTTCTATTTTCGGGTCAGTAGTGATACTGATTTGAAAGTATAGCGTTGCTTATATTTGACGGTATTATATTGTCATATTGTTTGTATAATGTTGTTTATGTTTGGATATGTAAAATTGTTTTGCTTCTATCTTATCTACCGGATATATACACTGTTTTTCTCTAGCTTAGAACAAGTGTTAAGTGGTAGAGCACAATTTTGTGAACTTCCCCTTGTGGTTTTCTTTACCTGTATATAATTTTTGATTATACTGTGCAAATTTTTTGTTTGAGTAATGAAAATAAAGACATTTATTATTATTATTATTATTATTATTATTATTATTATTATTATTATTATTATTATTATTTTGAAAAGCGATAGTTAACTTTTTTTTCAAATGGCAATATAGGTTTTTTATTATTGTGCAGATTTCTATTCTGAATTCAACGTTGTATATAAAGTTTACTTTTGTAAAACAATTATAAGNTATTATATTGCAGCGGTTACATTACATTCTTGATAGAGGCCAACATCAATATTGAATGGGTCAAAGATAGGAAATGCTTCCAAACCCTCCAATGAAGTTACAACAACTGAATTATGCTCTACAAGTTGCTTGGGATGACCTTCCTCAGGACTCTATAGATCACCTCATTAGGAGCATGCCCAGGCGAACTGCAGAATGTAGGTATTCGCTTAAGTGGAGGGGCAACCCATTACTGAATTTGGACTCTATAGGATGCGATTTTTCCGATGAAAATGTTAGCAATTGTTATTCTTAACACCATAAACACATGTAGAAAATTTGGTTGCAAAATATACACTTTTACTGGGTGATGCGTTTTTTTTGTCACATAGTATAGTTACAAAAATTAAAATTCATAGGACCGATCTAAGTGGGTTTCCTTTATGTTTCTGTTTGTTTATTAATACTGAAACCTAAACTTGGTCCATGCTTTTCTCAAAGTGGTATATTAATAACTGTAGAAATATGTATTGTATGTGTATGCCCATCTAAAAAGTACTTCTTGAATAAATTATGAGATGAATAGACGTTTTATTTATTATCCCTAATCTAGCAGACTTCGATTCTGAAATTCTTCAGAATCGAAATTGATGCGAAAAACACCACTAACAAAACACTGCATCTCAGTATAACGCATAACGGAGATCCATCCGTAGAACATATTCACCCATCTATCAAGCTGATGTCCACCAAGAACACCGTTTACCCAAGAGAAACGCTCAAAGCCTAACGGTGAAAAATCTCAATAGTTACAGTGATAATTTTAATCGATTTTCCACAAGGAATTTTCCATCAATTTTCTTGGAAGTGTTATTCAACCAATCGAGAAGGACCCTGCACTGATGGATAACGGATTAATTTTCCATTGACTGCCAAAAGTCCCATTCCGATACCTCACACCGTTCAAAGTAATTGAAGAAAAGAACAACATAGAAAATAAAAGTTCCAGATTTTTGCCTGAAAAATTCTAGAAAAAACGAAAGGTGCCAACAGGCCACAAGAGTCCAGTCAGCCAGTCTTCAATTAGTGTTCAATGGCCCTCATCGTTCTACGCGCTTTCAAGCCATTTATTTGGTGTTGATTAACGGCCATACTAATCGATTGTTCTTAAATGATCTACGCTGCTGAACCTGAACACACTTGGACTTCAAGAATTTCCTGCAATCTCCGCAATGTGATATCATCACCGAGGACTATCATCTAAGAATCCTATGACCTAGAACATATACAGCGTGTTCCAAAACTAATTGTCAATGACAGACAGCAGTGGCTCTAAAGTGGAATTTCCGCGTAGTGCTTTCGCTTCATTAGAACCATATTCCACAGTAATCGCTTCATTCAACTCATCGTCCACAACAACTTTACTATTGGGCACTCCAATTGCGACGAAACTTGTATATAATTGTAGTCTTTCCTTAGAAGAACGCTTCTACGTTGTAAATCCAGTTGAAAGTGTAATATTCCGAAAAATATTTTTCACTAGAAAGATTTTTCTTCGCGATTTTTCAATTAGAAACGTCGAGGCGAAATAATCAATAGGCAAGTTCGGTATTGACATCTAGATGCTGTAGACATGATTGTCTCTTTGTCGTTTCATCTCTTACAGTTACAATAGAACAAAACACAACTGGAATGTCTAGATGTTAATACCGAACGTGCCTATTGTCCACACATGTTCGAAGAAATATTTTTTATCGGTTAAAATCACTAATCTTTCGTTTTTACTTTCCACACATTCATGTAAGGAATTATGATACTCATGCAGCCGAAAAATTCAAAATAAAAAAGACAATGTCGGTGAAATGTGCAATATATGTTATTATCCACAACTTACTAACAAAAGCAATAGTAAAAAAACTTAAGCGTATAATAAATAAATACTATTACATTGTATTACTTTCAGTCAATTTATAAATACCTATATTAAAAACATGTACGAATGTATACAGAGTTTAAACAGCTCTTCCAGCTTCATTAACAGCTTCCCTAAAAACTTTCATCGAGGTGCCATTTGAGGTTGTCGTGGATTGTGTATGTATAGATGAAGTCGATATACTTCTGGGATGTAAAAGCTTGAATTTCAACAAGAAGTTGCGGTATATCTTCTTCTTGCAAATGAATATTATAAATATAAATACACCTGAAACATGACAAACCAGTTATTTAACGTATATACATTCTTTATTTTGCGATTTAGCTCCAAAAATGTGGCTGGTATTCCCCAATAGTGTTCATTGTTCCAAGAAAAAATTATTAATTAATTATTTAAATACAAGATAAATTTAATTGACTGCTCTTCTTCAATATCTAGACCTTCAATATGTTTTTCCCGCAATATCGTCAATTAAAAAACACGGATTGCCGACGTAGTAAAAATAATTGAATTTAAGTCCACTTTGTCCAAAAATATTTCATTTAAAAGTAACAGGGTGTTAAAATCATACCTTTAAAATGGTTGTTCTATTAATATATAAGAATCGACATATGATATTTGACTCAAATTTAGTATTTACACGTTATATTGAAGGATACAATAAAAATTATCTTCAAACATCTCAGCAAATTGAACCTTTTTACTCGAAATCTAGGAATATTAAGAAAAATTGACAAGAGACATTATTTATAGTTAATCAACACATCTTTCAGAAATGTTTTTTCCAAAGGAAGTTCAAAGCTAGAGAAATGTTTTCAAAAAGAAAGTAACCTTTTCGTTTTGAAAACATTTTCTCATCGCACTGAATGCAACGGAGGCAGTTAAAGAAGTGTTTGAATATTGGTTGTATTGCTCCTGCTTTCTTATAACTTGTACCAAATTTGAATCAGATGCCATATGTCCTAACTTTTAAATGAAGTGTTTTTGTACCAAGTCGAATTAAATAACTTGTTTTTACTTGAGGAATTTGTAATTACTATGATGTATGACCACTGGTTTCTGCGACGCTCTATATATATTTTTCGAAAATATTCAGATTTTTATGAAAACACAATACTTGAAATGAAACTTCAAATAAAATTAAACTGGTATACAAATTAACTTAGATTGTTTACAGAAATTATGGAATGAATGAAGTAAATAAAACAATCTCATCATATTTGTGATTAAAACATATTCAAAGACAAACAGTTATGTGTAAAATTTTTAGAGAGTACACAGGATTTATCAGATATGAATAGGTGACATATGGAACTCACAAAAAAAAGGTGGTGAAACAAATGTCAATAATGATTTGTTGTGATTGAAAATTTAATTTCTACACCTCTGTCATTTAACAAACTGATTTTGGAATATTTACTTTATTGCGAGAAAAAATATTCTGCTCATTTTTCTGTAACGTGTTCTGTTAAACAGAAAATGGAAATAAAACAACGAAAATATAAAAAATTATTATTTGCACATACACCACATCCTTTTTGTAAAAAATCAAACTAGGTACTTCATATTACACTGAACATAGACAAAATAAATAAAAAAGTTATTATATTTCTTAGAAATTGTAATAAAAAGAACCGAGTTGTTACCCTATCCCTAAATCATTGTCACTGAAGTATTTAAAAAAAAAAATCCTTAAAGGAAATTTTTCGAAAACTTTTTTTGGAATTTAAACGTTATCTATCTAGTACATAACGAATTGCTTTATCTACAAGAAATAGAAGATGTTGAAATTTCGAAATAAGTATTAGTTTTCAAAAAATTTCCCTTAAGGTTTTTAAAAAAAAACTATCAGTTTTTTATATTAAACAATGTCCAATTTTTGTAATAATGTGCTATTTTTTATAAACATTACTCTAAATATTATTTACTTTGATTTTAAAAATACATTTAGCTGTTACTATACCTTGTAAACAGTTTATGGTGTCCCAAATAATTTCTATATATTTTGGGACTGGCCCCATTTGGCTCATATCGAAAAACGCTGAGACGACCTCAAACATGAATGACACGCCCATAATCACTGATAATTTTAAAATAAGGAACAATCTGAAACAAATACAAATATTATTGTTGTAGACATATGAATTAGTACACTAAGAATTCTGTATCTTTTAAGAGCTTAGAAATTGTTTTGGTTCTTTTTTTTAAACAGGTATATTATTATTATACAAACAGAACAACAACAAACTGAATGAGAATGAGAATTATGTGTAGATATATCAACGTCAAAGAGATAATTTGTTATTAATGAATATAAAAAATATATTTTATGCCTTTCACTTTGTAAATAAGTCGGATAATAGTCCGGGCGAATTAGGTTTTTTTTCAAAAATCGGGCCTAACTCAAATTTTATGGGCTTAAGATTAAGTAAAAAATACACAGAATAAATGCCTAAATTTGTGTATTTGTAGAGGTCGAGTGTCATATTGTTTATAACAAAAGCAAAAAAATGATTGCTCTTTTTTTCAGTTTTTCGCTCATATCTCCGAAAATAAGTTTCTAATCAACATAAGGTATATTTATCGATTTTGTTCCTGTGGAAGTTTGCCACACAGATAGGTTTTGCTTTTGCAAAATATTAAACAGAACAGCCAGAATACCGTTTTTAAGAAAAAAATATCTCTGCTCCTATTGGTCGGATCGAGACACTTTTTTAAAAAATCATATTTTTAAGCATGTAATTTGTTTGAAATATATATGTTAGTAAACCGCCGATATAAGGACCGTAGTTACCGTTTCTTTTTTAGTTTTTTGTTAATAACTTTTTTATTTTGCAATTTAAAAATCTGAAATTTACGCAAACGCGAGACAATAATTTCGATATTAGTCCACAGTACAGGCCCCCTATGGAAAGTTGATTACCACATACTTTATAACTCCTGAGGAGCTTCGTTTTGACGAGTCTACCACATTTTTCCTCTGCGACTGTCGGACTGACGATTTGCGGATATATTTTTGTCGGACATTACAATTTTTGCTTATAAAAAACACTTTTCTATCGTGTGTTAGTTTTGTCCGACATGTGGTAATCGATTTATTGAAAAATTGAAAATTCCGATTTCCAGCTGTCGGACTGAAAAAACGCGGCTTGAAATTTGTCGGACAACAATACTTTTTGACTAAATTAATTATTTACAATTAATTTTACTAAAAATTACCTATGTGGCAATTGATTTTCAATACCCTGTTATTTTGGCATGTTTCGACCGGTAGACACGTCAATGTCGGAGGAATTTCTGTCGGACAAATTTAAATCGGCATTTGCAACAAAATTTCCAGTTACTTAAGCTAAAAATAAAAGATGTTGCTTTGACTTTTCAAGGCCCCGGGAAATTGCCATGTTTTTGGACTTTTCCGAGTGGAAAAGAGGAGGAATCGAGAAAAGTCGCAGAGGAAAAATGTGGTAGACTCGTCAAAACGAAGCTCCTCAGGAGTTATAAAGTATGTGGTAATCAACTTTCCAGAGGGGGCCTGTACTGTGGACTATACACACTTGGGCTCGAATTTTCGACTTTATAATTTTGCAGTAGGACGCCATTTTATATTGGGGGTTCGTATTGCGGGTATTTGTTGAGCACCCCAACAGTTATCTTCTCCTGTAGTTTCATCCAATTTCAGTCAAATTTGTTCTTTTTATTTAATGCTGAAAATTTTGCACATTTTTTTCTTCACCGCTAATTTCTTGCGAGCTTCCGCAAAAGCCAATCCCTGTAGTAAATGTCCTCAGGAACAAAATTGTTAAATATACCTCATATCAATTAGAGGCTTATTTTCGGAGATATAAGCGAAAAACTGAAATAAGAGCAATTATTTTTTTTTCTTTTGTTATAAACAATATGACGCTCGACCTCTACAAATACACAAATTTAGGCTTTTATTCTGTATATTTTTTATTTAATTTTAAGCCCATAAAATTTGAGTTAGGCCCGATTTTTGGAACAGGCATGTGTTTGGTCTAATTCGCCAGGATTATAAAGTAATTAAACCACTATTCAAAATATACAGATGAGCTTTATGAACTTTAATAAATAGTATTCATCAGTGTATAATTTACCCATTTATATAAATAATATGTAATTTATATAATAGCTAAAATTTCGGTTTCTTTGTTGTAAGTATGTAACCTTGGCATGACACAACTGTTTTATCACTATATAATTTCCAATTATATTTCATTTAATAATAATTTTAAATGATTACGTAGGAGAAACAATATATGTACAATATGTACATATTACGTTGTTTCTAATAGTATTGTGCACTGCCAACTAAAAGAGTTAATTTAGATTGATGTGCTTACAACTTCAGTAAAACCGGCTCTTAATAAAATTAATCAAATAATAATCAATCACTTGTAGAGAAAGGTTACGCAAGTCTTTAAGTAATCATAACAGGATAAACTTAATATACAGAAAGTTGTAAAAATGCAGTTCATCCTACATCCTACAAACGAAGATGAAAGTGAATTATGTAGGCTAGTTATATTTACTTACCGAAGTTTACTTTCTACAGAATTGAATTATGTTGCTTAACTTTTACCGGTTTCACTTTCAATATAGTTTATTTGATGTCTGTTATTTACTCATTTCATACTCGGTATATGACAAAAATATAATGTCAGTAGGTACTGTTTTAAATGTTTAGGTTTTTCGCAAAAATCGCAACAATAACTTTGTTTATGAAGCAGTGTTGTAGCAGGTTTATGGATTAATGCGATATATGTTGATATTTCAATGTCAAGAAAGATGCTAGTCACTTATACAGGGTGGTCCACTTTTTTTATCAAACTTCAAGAACCAGTACATCATCAAAAATTAATATTAATTTTCTAAATAAACTATACCCGACAAATGTTTACTTTCTGAGATACAGTACGTTAAAGTTTCCAGAAAAAAAATGATTTTTCGAATTTTTCTGTAAGTAATGACTTACGTGTGATATTTGGAGAATTTTTCAATTTTTTTTTACTTTCCAGTGGCAAAGAAAATAGAGATCGCTATTGCTTTAGTAAAAAAATATTAGTACGCCACTGGCTTTAAATTAAAAAAAAAAACAATATTTTCGGATTCTCCGTTTAATTTGGGACAAAAAATTATTCTTGTAAGTTTTTAGTACCTATTCCCATTTTCAAGTAAAATTTATTTACTCACTAGCAACCCGCCCCGGCTTCGCACCAGCAAATATAAAATAGCCTATGTTACTCCGAGGAGATGTAGCTTTTGGTAAAATTGGTTGAGTAGTTTTTGAGTTAAATCGTAACAAACAAAAAATCAATCATCTTTCATCTAATGCGACCCTAATATTAATTTTAAAATAATTCACGATATATCTATATACCTAAAGACAACAAACGAACTCAAAACTAAAAATGCAAAACCTTTAAATTTAAAACAATATAGGTAACTACCAACAATGTGAAAACAAAACGAATTAAATTAAAGTACCTATGTTCAGGACTATCAATTTTAATTAATAAGTAAGTAGTTAGGTATCTAACTACCTAAAGAAAACAAACACGAAACAAAAATGCGACTATGAAGTTTTAAATGATTCACAATAAGAAAAAAACAAACAAATTATTAAAACTCAATGAAATAAAAGTATGTTTGCAAGTATCTATGTATGTTCCGACTACCTAAAGACAACAAATACAAAACAAAAATGTGACCTTAAAATATCGAACGCAATTATAACTTTCCAACAACACCCAGAAAGAAAACACAGTCGTCAGTCGTCACCTCCATTCGCTCCAAGTCAGTTTATTAAAGGATCACGCGCGCGTTATCGTTCGGCTTATTAGCTAAACAGTAGGCAAGACGGTGCGGGGGGAGGGTCGGCGATCGCATCAAGCGAAGCGAGGCGCTTGAATTTTATTCTCGCGTCCGTAATTTTTTTGCGATTACTCCTAAGATATTCATTTAAATTATATGGTGTAAAAGAGTAAAATAATGTGCATGAAATGCTTAAAGCCTCTAACTTATTTAAAATGATAAGGATTAATACCGTATTTGTGTAAATAGCTTTTACATCACCGCTTTATAATTGGCATTTTTTTAAAGTATTAAAATTGATATAGGTAGTATGTTATATATACGATACACAATTCCACCATACATTGATACACTACATAAACTTTCGGACCCCCCCGGCTCGGACGCGAGGCGCGGGGTCACGGGGCGCCCGCGCGGCCCGGTCGAATCACGGCGACACGAAATTAATTTAGTTGCGCATTATATTGATTTTGCTATATCTCCTAAGGTATTCATTTAATTTGCATGGTGTAAAGCGAAAAAATAATCTTCATTAAATGCTCAAGCCAACTAACATATTTAAAATGATAAGGATTAATACCGTATTTGTATAAATAGCTTTCCAATTACCGCTTTATAATTGCGTATTTTTTAAAGTATTAAAATGGATATAGTATGTTATCCTTAAGAGATAGACATATGCCATCGCGGAACTTTCTGTAGAGCTATATAAGATACACAATTCCGCCATACATTAAATTGTTATATCTCAAAGGGTTTAGGTAGCGTTTTCGTTGAAATCTCTCAAACGGCTTATTTTTTTCCGACTCCTCCAACAAATATCATTAATGTATACAAAAACTTAACAAATTATATACTAAAACCTTCCTCGAGAATCGCTCTATCCACTGGTGAAAACAGCATGAAAATCGGTGCAGTAGTTTTTGAGTTTATCGCGAATAGACAGACAGACAGACGCGGCGGAGGACTTTGTTGTATAATATGTAGTGATTTATTATTGTTACTATTACAATAAACCTACAAATTACAGTTGAATTAATGACAATGAAATTACTGTATCAATTCATTAATTAATATTTAATAAAACTATTGAAAATAATTTCAGCTACATAACATCTAACAAAGCGGTTCAAAAATATTCCCGCGATGATTTCGTGTGGCTTCTGCTTGAGATTGTCACAGGCGTCTATTATTCTTATCTGCAACTAATTTCTGTCTTCAATTGGTACTGAGTAAACAGTTCCCCACATATAGTAGTCAAGGGGTTTAAGATCTGGTGATCTAGGAGACCAAGGCACCGGCCCCTCCACATTAAACATCGGTTCGTATGGCAAACGTCCTATCCAGCGGTACTGATAATTTTTTGCATTCATCCAGAGGCAGTTGGAGCTCCATCCATTTGGAGCCAAATGTTATTTCTAGTTGGTTTAAGGGAATATCTTCCATTAATTGGAAATCATTTATAAAAATCCTACGAGTGAGACTTCATCACTTACAGAAAAATTCGAAAAATACTTTTTTTTGAGGAACTTCAGCGTGCAGTATCTCAGATAGTAAACATTTGTCGGGTATTGAAGTTTGATCAAAAAACATGTTACGTTAACAGTGTAATAGTTATTATATTGAAAACACTGATTTACAATGTATTTATGAAAACTTAAACCGATACTGCCCTTTATACAACGAATTAAAAGGATTGCAAAAGGACTATTNAGAAATTACTGTATCAATTCATTAATTAATATTTAATAAAACTATTGAAAATAATTTCAGCTACATAACATCTAACAAAGCGGTTCAAAATGCCCGCTTGCTGCATTAATACACATTTCACATCTTCGTAGTAAAGAATTTATTCCCGCGATGATTTCGTGTGGCTTCTGCTTGAGATTGTCACAGGCGTCTATTATTCTTCTCTGCAACCAATTTCTGTCATCAATTGATACAGAGTAAACAGTTCCCCACATATAGTAGTCAAGGGGTTTAAGATCTAGTGATCTAGGAGACCAAGGCACCGGCCCCTCCACATTAAACATCGGTTCGTATGGCAAACTTCCTATACAGCGGTCCTGATAATTTTTTGCATTCATCCAGAGGCAGTTGGAGCTCCATCCATTTGGAGCCAACTGTTATTTCTAGTTGGTTTAAGGGAATATCTTCCATTAATTGGAAATCATTTATAAAAATCTTACGAGTGAAACTTCATCACTTACAGAAAAATTCGAAAAATACTTTTTTTTGAGGAACTTCAGCGTGCAGTATCTCAGAAAGTAAACATTTGTCGGGTATTGAAGTTTGATCAAAAAAAGTGGACCACCCCGTATAGTACATGTTACGTTAACCGTGTAATAGTTATTATATTGAAAACACTGATTTACAATGTATTTATCAAAACTTAAACCGATACTACAACGAATTAAAAGAATTGAAAAAGGACTATTATTACCATTTAAAAGAGTCAGTCGTATTAAACCACATTTGTGATAATTCCAAAACCACATTGATTTGAAACGGTACGTGTCTGGCACATAACTTTAAACTTTTTGGAAATACCCAAGAAAAAATGTATTTCCTCTCATTTTTTCATTAAACGCTTACATAAAACAATTAAATTACATTACGGGCAACTTCCTGTGAGAAATAAAATTTAATAGATAACCACATTTTTTACGGTAACTTCTGGTAGTTCTTCTTAAATTGCATTAAGCTGAATAAACTACGTAAAACATAGAATTCCAATTTGTAATAATATATGAAAACAACATGTACTTCTCTTATCATCTAACACTGGTATCTATTGAATATGATTATCGTAAAATACATTTTATTCGTATTGTGTTCATGTTTATGACCACACACATTTATCATTTTTTTAAATAAAGATACATTTGGATTTGTTTACTTTCAAAAAAATATTTTAACGTACTTCTTTTAATAATTCTCTTATATAATTTTTATGTGCGTCTGTCTAGGTTCAAAATTAAATTACAGCTTACCTCTCTTTGTCTTTCTGAAATCTCTTACTCTTGTCGTCCTTGGTTGTATCATTAATCTTGTTGATTTCGTTCTTCACTTTCAGACAATAAACAATTGTTTTTATGAACAAAACGGTATTAACCAACTGAATAACCAAATGGGGTAAGTTGAAAAATAAGGCATGAGCATAATTCCCAGATCCTAAAAAGTATATACTTACATATAGTACACAATTTTATAACATTGTTACTTTGTAGCAGGTAAGGATTGAAACAACATCCAATACCTTGCAGTAATGACAAAAAAAAGTAATATTTTCAATTATACTGGGTGGTGCCGGGCTAACAGGCCAAAACTTATGAGAAGATTCTCGAAGCAAAAATATTGCGATTTAGCCGAACTTACCTTAGTCCAAAAGTTGATAGTTAAAGAGATACAGGGTGTTAAATGTATAATATAGTTTTTGGTGTGGAATTATACGGAACCACCTTCAAGATGCACATAAACTTCCTCCGAATTTGAACGGTGACTTGTATTTAGATTTCCTGCAGCACCATTATCATAGATAATTACCTGGATGATTTACCATTAAATTTATGGCAGAACCTCTACTTCATGCCAGATGGGGCTCCCCCTCATTTTTCTGTCCAAGTACGGAACTATCCTGATCAAACTTTTCCGGATCGTTGAATAGGTCGTGAGAGTCGAATGTCTTCGCAACCCTGATTTCAGCCCCATGGACTTTTGTTTTTGGGGTTAGATAAAATAAGTTGTTTATGGAGAAACTATAAACACCCGAAAGAACTTTGGCAACAGGTTTTAAATGCTACGGAGTCATTTCGCGAAGGATTTATACTTTAAAATAAGACAATCTTTTAATAAATGCGTTGATAAATGTATTGAAGTTAGAGGTAGATATTTTGAGCAATTATTGTCTAAAAGACGTATTTTTTACTGTTCATTACAATTTTTAATTCTAAATAAACCCCTGTTTTGACATTTCTAAATTATTTTAATTATTTTAACTATTGGCATTGGAAGTTTCAAAGCCAAATATCTCAAAAACGGTGCGAGACAGCTACTTTTATAAAGTAAACCGTTTTTGTGTAAAAAAAATAAGAATTTGATACCAAAGATGATATACCTTAAAGTATAAAAGAGTTATGTCGTTTTTAACACATTAAATCTACTGCAGCTAGCGCTCTCTATGAACTATATCAAAAATGTGAACAGATTTCAAATCCTCGACTTAAAGAACCCCAAACCCCAAAATTTTGTGTGGATATTTGCATTTATTAAGAAATAAATGAAAAAAACCTAAAATAATATTTTACATTTAATACCCTGTATTTTTATACGTATCAACTTTTGTACTAAGGTAAGTTCTGCTAAGTCGAAATATTTTTCTTCGGGGTTCTACCCATGAATTTTGGCCCATTACTTCGGGACCACCCTGTATATGTATGTATAGATATCTAATAAAATAACTATTTCGTTTTCGTTCAGTTTTAATAATATACCAAGTGCAAATTGCAGATGTTTATACACATTATCTTCCGTTGTAGTAAAAGACTGCATAATTATAATTAATAATCAATTTAAAACAATCATTTTTTTGAACTTTGAACTTTGCTGTATGTCGTAAGTACCAACAAAAAAAATTCACATTTTATTCACATTTAATTGTAATTAAATTTAAATTTTCAAATAATACTTGGAAGGAAGTAAATAAAATATATCTCGTCAGCCTTAGTAATCGTTGGGGCATATTTATTAATTCGATTTAATTCAATTCTTAGAGAGAAATTAAATGTATACAATTCTACCATTTCTCAATTCTGGGTTAATTCTCGATTTAATTTTGACAAGTCATGAATGACAAAATACTTTCGTTGTAAAATTTTAATCATATGCTAGCTCAGGACAATTTAAAAGTAATCTAAACTGTCAGAAAAAAATATTTTATATAAACACGCTATCTCAAAAAAAAATATTTAATTTAGCTGGAATTTACGTCAATTGGATCAACATTATCTAATTGGATTATTACCCATCTTGATAGTCATCAGTGAGTTCTGGAAAATATGCAAGGATGTTTCAAATTGAACATACTTAATGTAATAAGCACAATCAGCTATCGTATTATCTCGAGCGTAGACGTAACAGTTTGTCATTATTCATTGTAAACGAATCATTAATATTGATAACGCCAAGATTTAGGGAATCAGTCGTACAATGATTTGTAATGAAATGTTTTTATTACTCTTCAACTTTTTTATATCTCGATTAGCTATTATATTTTGCTGCATTAATGGGCAAACCAAACTTCCCTTTCTTTTTCAATAATATGTAAACAATCAATGTCCTATACAATAAGTGAATGATTACTACTAGCCTTACTTTTTTCGAAGAAGCATTTCCTCTCAGCCATATAGGGCTGTATTGCGTAGGGCAGGAACCTATACACGTAGAAGAAGAATATAATCAAGGTCAAAGTGGTGGGTACACCCCAGCCATACAGGATATACGACAGCAGCTTCCTCAGATCTCTCTTTCTTTGATGAGCTCCAACTGTTCTTCTGGCAGACCTGAAGAGAAACAAATTTCGTGATGATTCTAATTTAGTCATTAAAATTATTCTTCTCTCTAATTTCACCTAAACATTAACGAGCAGTCAGCCAATAAAAAACTATTTATTTCAAATTCGAATGTTAGAATCGATGCAACTAAGAAGCTCTAATTTTTTTTTTAAATTCCATTAGTGTATGTACAAGGTAGGTTATTTACTTATGCTACTCCATCTATATTACTTACGAATAATAACTTCTTGTAGAAGCATACCTTTCTGAACAGGACCTTAAAAATTATCTTTTTAGAATGGGGGTCAACTTTTTCAAAATAAGCCATGCAAAAAAATGTATCTTTTATAAATTGCTTGTGACTAATCGTTAAACCTCCATAAAATGTATACATAATTATTATTATTATAACACAAACAATTTTTTTGTATTTAGAATTCGAAAATCCATAGGATCTGATGGAAATAATTATACCCTGTATATTTCTTCTCTTCTTAATAATGAACATTATATTTTTTGAAGATCCATTTCTCGAAAATATAAAAATATGTAGCTCCAATTTTATATTGCTAGTAAAATATAAAAAAACATAAATATGTATCTAGCGGAGGTAGGTATATTATTTTCGATGATAAATGAATTTCTTAAAGTTTATTTCCTATTTTATTAATATTGCAACATTATAATATGTAACTATCAAAATAATGAGCAACATTCTACTCCTTAAGTTTAGTTTAACAAATGTTAAGGTTGCTAGTATTTCAAGAACATATACAATTTTATACATTTATAATTTTTATCTACTGACAGGTGTCAGAACTAAATGAAATAAATTAGGTTAATTCACTTTTATTATCTCTATCTACTTGGATTATGCAAAATGTTCACTTGTACTTTTAAGTGTTTTATTTATTTAAAAATATATTTTAACATTTGTATCTAGTAAGTTATGATTTGTTAATATCAACAGAAGAAACTTTGTATAGAGTGATCAGAACTAATTTATAATGTTTGTAGTTTTTCAATATCTCTTCCCTTTAAAAAGATATACAGGTTGTTACAAATTGGTTTCTCACTATTGGGATATCGGAATCGGTAAGAGATATGAACTAGCTTAAATGGGGGCAAAGTTGCGCAATCTAGGCACCAACATTGTGCCTCTAAAAAATCAAAGCATAATCAATTTTTATATGTAACGTTTCGTTTTTCCATCATCAACTTAATTTTTTTAAATACGGGCCTGGAAATTTTATTATATTTTTTGCAAGCCTTCATGATCTCCAATACTGTATTGGCCTCTGTCGAATGGCATATTCGATAGAGGGCAAAAAGTTGCCATGAGAAAGTGTTTTTGTTTTTTCAATATCACCTCAAACAAGGTGGAAATGAAACAAAAACGGATTTTCAAAGTTTCGATTTTTTCAAATATTTCGAAGATTAATCATGTTAGCCTTGATTTAATGTTGGTCCCCTGTTTGCGCAACTTTGCTAGTTCGTATCTCTTACCGTTTCCGAGATCCCTGTAGTGAGAAGCGAATTTGTAACAGTCTATATAAAGATATGTATAGAAAAAAACACTAGTTCGATCAAGTCTGTTTCGGACTTTCTCAAGCATTACCGTAGAAAACAAGGTACTTTAATGTGTATATTTAATGCTGGAAAAATCAGTACAGACAATCTGCTAGTGTTTAATTTATGTATACATACTTTTGACAGGCAAGAGATATCGAAGAACGTTTTTAATAAAAGTTTCGAGAACAACGAGGAGCTTTACATAATGTAAAAACTATTTAATAAACTAGGGAAAATAATTTGTTGGGAGACTAATCAATTTATATAAATAAAATTTTAAGTTTATATTAATTTTTTATTTCGAAGAAATGAAATAGAATTTATTTCAATCAATGAAGTTCAAAGCACTATATTTTAAATAGTTCTATATATAATACTGTAAATAAATTCGGTACACGTAAAATTAAAAGAAAATATATTTGTTACTTACCCAAATGTCCACCATATATCACAGCACATAACATTCGACCAACTAAACGATGCAGTCGCAAAAAATATTATTGAAAAACCTACAATAATGCATAATTCATATGAGTATAAAAACTAGAAAACATACAAAAAGAAATGGAAAATTATACAATGACGGTGACTAAGAACTAAGTAAATTTACTAAAATATCGCTACTGACCATAAAAAATTTCAAAAACAATTTTATCCAAGATTTTCTGAAATAGAAATTTCCATAACATTCTGAGTTTAGCAAGTTTAATTATATGAATTTTTATCATTGTGTCTTATAATAGTCTATGTAAGTCTAAAACAATATTTTATTATATACCTACTTATCAGAAATATTGGACTAAGAATTGAAAATCCTCCTACTTCTAATTTTGTGGTCAGAATTAGATGCAACTACGGTCTTAGTAAATATATGTAAAAGCAAGATAATTTATTTACTACTTAGTAACTAGCTTTTAATTATTAGATAGATCGCTGGCAAAAATGTTTCAATCAAACAAATCTCCCATTAAATAGTGTTAAGTACATACAATCATTTCGTTCGACTAAAAAAGAAACATGACACTTGCACTTAAAAAAGTTAAAGTAAAAAATATAGCAATAAGTGCTGTAACATAAATAAGTAATTAAGTACAACGAAATTAGGAAGATCTTATTTCATCGACTTTTATAAAACAACTTATTTTTGCACTTTAGAACATTATTTGGCCCAAAGTTTACAAAGTTTACAAATAGGTTGAAATAAAGCACTGATTCAATGGTATGTATTGTTATCAGCGAATTCTTAAGCTAATTGCTTTTAAAAATGTGTAGATTATAGGTAAAATTATTTTGTAAATTGTATGTAAATACATTTTAGAAATCCCCTTACTATGTATCATACATAATTGATAACTAATAAATAACACTATTTAACATAAAGGGGAATTTTCATTCGGAATCGAAATCCAAAGGAAACGGTAAAAAATATTATTCATTGTAAGAAGTATTTCCTGTACAGAAAACAGTATTAAATTAAATTAAATCACATACTGTTTCTGGCTGACTATGTTCTTTATACACATAAGAATGTAAATCAACATATTTGTATAAATATTTCCTGCAAAAAGTGAATAAGCAATTTTTATGTAAGAGGTAAAATAAAACTTACGTAAAACTTATCAAGATATTTTCAAAAATGAAGAATACTTACTTCTTAATTTACAATCAACATTAGAAGGGTGCAAGAATAACTGAGCATAAGTAAGAAGGGCGTTTTCAAAGAATAAGGCCACGCAGTAATTGACCAGTATCTTCCCAAAAACGTTCCTAGTCTCGTTTAGAATCAGATATATAGCTATAGTCATAGCCAAACAAACACAAGAGAGCATTTTCGGCCAAACTGTGTAAGCAAATTTGTCATTGATATTCTTCTCCGGAAAACACATGAAGAAGAAATACCCTTCAATGTTCTTTTTCTTCGTATGTTCAATGCAGTATGATCTTGTTTGGCCAATGTCCTTAGTAATAAAGGACTGTGAACTGTTCTGCCATAGACTGAATACTCCTTTATCGTCCAAGTTAAAAATGTACTTGTCTTCCTTCAACATGTATATTTCTGAGCAGGTACTGTTGTATATTACGGCAAAGGGATCTGCAAAAGTATTTTTCGTTTTAAGATGATAACAAAACTATTTCATTAAATGTAATAATTGTTGTTGATTGCATGCACTGTCACTGAATTATAGACCTTCCTATGAGTGAGTCAGTGGCAATAATATATTTAAAAAAAAAACAGGATTTAGTGTAGTGTTCTCTGAAGAAAGGTGAAGAAAGACATATATAATTTAGTTTATACCGATTATTGCATAAACGTAACTGTTATTCGTTTACCATGTTTTCTTGTTGTTCGGAGAAGATGTAACAAACTAAAAATTAATATTGATGGGACTTGACAGTTATTTGATAACACATTCTAATCACTGAAAATAATACGTTCAAACTTGAGGTCAATATGTTATCACCCATTGCAATTAGAAACTGTTCAATTAATGATATAAAATTGCCTCCCTTTCTAATTCTAAAATTGTACATGCAGCTGTCTAAAGGTTGACAACATTATTTGTCGCAGAACATGACGTTCATAGTTATTTATTGTATAAATGTTTTCAGTAGCATTTTATTCACGCAAAAATGTTTAAACGCAAGAACGTATAGTAGTTCGAGCGGTTAATATTAAGTGGATAAAAGCAGTGGCGGTTTTACCATAAGAGCTGCGGAGCTGCAGAACACATAAAATTTTATGTATTTAATCATATTAAATATCAACAAAATTTGTAAAGAATCCAAATGTACTCGCGCTAAAATAAATCTAGGAGCTTATATTATTATTTATTGCGACGCGAGCTACGCTCCTTAATATATGCAACCTCATATACACAATGTGTGGACAGCGAACAATTATATGCGTCCTTTGTTTTTATTGGCTGATCAGGCACGTGACCCAGTACACGGAGATAGGGGCTTTTGCGGCTGCAATAGT
>NW_019416239.1:1040910-1103966 GCF_000390285.2 Anoplophora glabripennis
TGTACTTAGACCATAAAACTTAGAAATAGTTATTTATGAATTAAGCCGGCTATGTTATTCCCAAGTTTTATGATGGCAAGCTTGGGTTCGGGGAGACTTAAGGGTCACTCAACGTAGCCGCGGTCAGAAGATAGAAAGCATTTACCTTATAATTACTTTATAAGGGAATCCCTAGGAAATAACGAATTTGATTGGTTCATTTAAGAATAATTTTGACCTGACGATAAAAGAGAAGTACAGAGAGAGGTACGGAGGGGAGTTCTACTTGAGCATTGAAGACGTGAGTACATTGCTATTCTGTTGACCGTGGATTCGTTATCGAGCCTCTGGCTGTTGTCATGAAACACCTCGAGTACTTTATTTGTAACGTTGTATTTTATATCATTTCGTTTACGGTATTACTGATTATTTCGTGAAGATGATTGACACGAGTAGTGATATTAACGCCCAAGTTAGCCCTACGACTCCGACATATATATATATAAAAATATAAAGAAAAAATCATAACACGGCGAGGAAAATTAAAATTCGTTGAATTGTTGGTAAATTCTTGTGAAAATCTGTATTTTTTTATAAATTCATTGTTCCTTGAAATTCAGAAGTGCCAGGAAAACGCGTGACCTTGAAAAATTTAATTTTTTTTTTGTCTGCGGCGCCATTTAGAAACTCCGGGCACTTAATATCCCGGAATTCAATTCAACAAATGTAACAACCCTAAGCAGAACACATTCAGTCAATGTTCACGCACCGCCACTGGATAAAAGGCAATTAAAACACGAATGCAATACAACGTTTTATCCATAATCACATCACAGTCATATTTGTGGAGTCAAAATTATTGGAATTTAATAAAAATATATTCTTATGACTTGATATTTCTACTAGTACTCAATTAAACGTGGTAGGTTTTGTTATACGCACTAGTTGCTATGGTACATTGTTTATTATCAATTATTTAATAAACAGTTCTATCCATAGACCTAGTATACTAGTAGTTTATAAAGTCTACTGTTCTATCTGAATTTGATAAAAATGCAAGGAAGTATTTGTGTTCCAGTAGCTACTTTTGAAGAAACTCAAGAAGCAATTTTCCATTTATTGCCAGCGAAACCCAGAGAACATTACGAAAAAGTGTTCTCCGAATTTCACGAACGAAGGGAAGAACGGAGAGTAATGACAATAAATGAAGAAGTCATGCTATCATATTTTTTAAATTTGATGAAAAAATATGCAATTTCATCTATGTGGTCGAAGTATTCGATGTTGAAGGTCTACAAAAATATAAATATTGGAAAATATATTAAGCTTACTTCTTATTTGAAGAATGAGTCAAGAGGATATAAAGTAAAAAAAGCTGCAATGTTGATACGGTTTTTTTCACGATTAAACGGTAGATATCTTCAGATGACGGTTCTGTATCGGACAAGACATCTGAATTTCTTATTGTTGTCAGGTTGTTATATTTAATACTTTTCTTACTATGTTGCAGGTTGAGAGGATTACGGATTTCTGCAACGATAACTGTAAATTTATTGGGAGTCGCAGTTCCTCCAGATTCCTCTTAAGTTGTTCGGGATAATTTTTACATCACAAAGGTCCCAGATTTCTTTCATTTCATGAGCCAGAGGTAAGTACTTTTCCGTGTGTTTTTTGTTTATGTTTACAGGTGCGGGGATGGCTACATCGATAAGGTGCATTTTGTTCTCTTTTTTATTTAGAACACATATGTCTGGTCTATTATGTGGGATAGACCTATCTGTCTGTAAATCTCTGTCCCAGTATATTTTGCAAATGTCATTTTCTAATATTGACTTCGGTGTATATCTGTAGTATGGTACGCTCTTCTAAACACTTAAATTGCATTGCGATTTCGGTATGTATAATTTTAGCAACGTTGTTATGTCTCTCAGTATAATCTTTTGGCGCAAGTATTTTACAACTGCATATTATGTGCTCAATGTTTTCGTTAGTTTCACCACACAGTCGACAATTTGATGTTGGAATCGTTGGGTCTTTAATTATATATTTTAAATACGATCTTGTTGGAATTACTTGGACCTGTACGGCACACATAATATCTCAAAGATGTACTTCTCAGCCTGTTGGAATCAACACATTGGCGAAGGTACCCTCAATAGTTGCTTCATTCCCGAATATCGCAAATCCAGAACAACTAGTCCATTGTATGAGGCGCACTTCAACAACTTTATTAGCCAATAAAGGTGCTGATCTTACAACCATCAAACGGCTTGGTGGTTATGTTGAGGAGTATATATCTAACAAAGTTGATATTGCAAGGAAAATCCAAGGAAATTATAGCTGTCCCTTACAAGAAGAGACATCCGTAACTTGTGCAAACTTCGGCAGATGTTATGCATTCCGAAAATGATGGCAACAATGCTACAAGCGTTGTTATTAACGGAAAGGAAGTTAAATGTGATAAAACAAAAAACGAAATGTCTATTACTATAAATGTAAATGTTAATTTTAATAAGTAAATGACTTAAACTTGATTTATTATATGTTTATTATTTTTTAATTATTCTGGTAGTGAAATAAAGTTACTTTATTACACTAGAGGATAAAGTATCGCTTTAGACGGTTCATATGTGTGGATAAAAGTCCGATTATAAAGTGATTGTGGATAAAATCCATTTAATGCATTATTATAACAATTTTATAAATTAGTAATGTCAAATAAAGACAATAATTTTTTTATGATTAGCTATTGTACTTTTACGTTATTGTAATAGTAAAGCTCATTCAAATTAACTAATTTTAAACGTTTTTCTAAAACGCATATCAAGTGATGTACATATATGCTTCGATTTATCTGTGGAATCATTATCTAGATATTTGATACAAAAGAGCACATATGGCTTAATTTGATGAGAATTTTAGTATTTGTTTTTTAGAATTACTTCGAATTAACCCCTAATACCTTTAAAGTAACTTAAGACAGTCACAGACTACAAAATAAATACAGGAAACAGTTTCAAATAAAAAAATATGTATTTAAAACAAACAACTAACCACAAATCCCAAAAGCTTTTACGTAAATCAATTTTTTTTATTTAAAACTGTGATCTACCAAGGATTAGAGTTTGGCAAGTTCGTAACGAAACCGCCTTTCTTGTCTCATTCACTTCAGGTCAGTAAATTGTATTGACACGGAACAAAACCATAAATAAATAACCGACAAATATTTTATCCATGTAATATATTCAAGGATAAGTAACCACTGATTTTGTAATACAATTAAATATTCTTGAACTCGGCTTTATAAAAAATTGTCAGTTAAAGTGACTAAAATATGAAATTATACACTTGTATACTGATATACTCGTAACTATACTGCTCATCATTTCTACGGTTGGATATACCAAACGTGCATAAAATTGACTCAAATGGACCGAATTAAGATTGTTCATATTAAGACTTTCTTTTCCCAGACAAGACTTTGAAAATCTTCTAGTTCTAAGTATAAAAATTTTTATCAATGTTGATTATACTGTGTTTTTAAAAGTTGGAATTTAATTTTAACTGTTGCCTGTTTATATCAAAATGAAAATATGTATATCAAAGGTCCTAAATAAGACGAAGAGGAAACCTTCTTTTAGGTGTATAATAGTGAAAATAATGTGTAAATTTTCTGATGTTCTTTACAAAACTAGATGAGCAAGGTGAATTTTTAAATTCTGCTTTATACATGAAAGATATTTCATATATGTTCTCATAGGTATAAATCAAATGGATTTAGATCTGGCCATTCTGAACACCATAAAAGAAATCAATTCCGTTCAATGTAGGAAATGTAGGGGAGAACCATGATGCGCTGTTGGTTCTCCAAAACGAGAGGTAAATAATTGTCTAAAAAATGCAAAAAGTAGACACCGGTTGACCTCCGTGATAAAATTAAAGATCCAAATAGGGTACGAAGATACCATTAATAACGTCCTTTCTACAAGTTAATTAAAAATCTATGTAGGAAATTCGTTCTTCGGAACTTATGGGAATTACCCATGAACTAAATGCTGTTTTGTCGGTCATCATCGTACGTAGGTACCTATATTTATTAAAATTTTAATATTTTGCACAAAAACTAACCCTGGCAGGATGGTTTTCCGGGTACATGCTTGTATAGTACAATTGGTTGACAAGAAAAGTTTTCTAAATGCAACGAAATTGACATAAAACTAGTCGTTGGTTGTTCTTTTAAGATAATTTGTTCCTCCGCATCCGTATCATCCATTCCTCGGTTTTCTTATAGTTTTCTATTATCAAGGGCTTGCAACAAATGAATCTTCGAAATCTATAATGGATTCTATTAGTTCGTTATATAGTATCTGTGTGGCAAAAATGGGTCATAACGTTAAAACACTAACAATAATATCCAAATAATCCTAAATTAACGTCAACTCACAAAAACTCAAACAAAAAGATGCGGTTGTTAAAATATCAAACAACGACCGTTAGAAGCGACAGCTAAGCATTGATTAATTTTCGAGCGGTACAAATGTACGATTAATAATTACAGAACCGGCAAAAAATCTCATTGACTTTGGATGTAATTTTATCTTTATTATAAAGTTTTATTAAAGTGATTTTGTGCGAAATGTTTTATTTTGGTATCAGTTGTATGCCTATAAAATTAAAAAAAATATATTCTCAGATACACATGTTCTTAATGTAAAAATGTATTTCCACATAGGTATATATAAAAAAACTGTCCTTAGATAGACGCATATACATAATGTTCATAATGTTTATTAATTTAACGTAGACCCATTTATTGATTTTATTTTGAATAAGTTGTAATAGATTGGTAGTGAATTTGCTCCTGCATGGTAAATTATGATACAAGTTAGAAAAAACATAATAAAACTTTATATAAATAGTAGGTACCTATATTATAAACATCATATCATATACATATAAAAATATACCTATCACTTGTCACGAATATGTTACGCATGAACTGTTTATAGAGCTAGAACAAAAATTGTAAAATATGAGGATTATTAATAATTATTTAAAATATTATTGTGTTGGCTTCTAAGTAAAATATGTGTTGAAATTCCATTCTGGAATTTCAAAACAAATTCTTTCTTATGTATTCAGCAAACAAAAATAAATTACTAATTCGTTAATTACTATTAAAACATTTAACAAGAAAAAATATTTATATTGTAAGTAATTGTTCTTTAAAAATATTATTATGATTACATTTCTTAGTAAATTTAAGTTAAAATTCTTAAAATTCATATGAATTTAAGCAAATCATAACAGTTAAATATTTCCTGAATGTTAGATTCGTTAAATTAATGTCATAATGACTGAATCACCCTGCATATAAAGAGTTAGAGAATCAAGTGGAAGAAACTACAATACAATCGGTGAGAAAGCGAAAATAGGTAAAACCGTTGACTGCTTCCTGCTACCTTTAAATCCATTAAAACACAATTATTTACATAAGGATATACTGGGTGTCTGGTAAGTATATGTCATACTCTCGGGATTGTGTAGGGGAAGTGAAAATAACTCTGGTTTGTCATAAAAAAAACTCATAAAGTGCCCCTTAACGAAGATACAGAGCCCCAAAGGGGTACACAGCGATTTACCTTTTCAGTTCTAACTTTTGAACCGACTTGTATAATTTAATGAAATTTTAATATTTTATGTAGACTACAAAGGTGCATAAAGCCATACTACAGTAGATGTTTTACACTGTCAGAGAAGTCAGGAACGGACTTGCCACCACACTCATTGGACAAAAATTTTGACAGTTGTCATTTTATATTGCTGAAAATTGAATTTTTAAATACTTTGGTCATTCCTCTTTAAAAATGGTACTCTACATTTGTTTCGATAGAATTAGCCGTTTTCGAAAAAATTCAGTCTTTGTATATCATGTCATTGAAATAATAAATCAAAATTCTGCAAAAAAATACTAGTCGTTTTTATTTCGTTATTGACAATACTTGTAAACATTGTCTGATTGATTGAGTACACAAGACTAAATAATGGAGCATTATTCCTATAACGAATATGCTGAGATGCATCTAATTTATGGACAAGCACTCGGCAATTGTATTGTAGCAAGATTCTGATATTGTGATACATTTCAAAATCAACGTTTACCGCACCGAACAATTTCTGAAAGGGTTGATCGTAGCTTATGAGAAAGAGGTAAAGAGTCAAGTGAAATAAAAAAATGCTAAAAGTAGCAAATCTTTTGCTAATACATTTTAAAAAGTTTCTTTCCGTATTGTGGTAGAGAAGAGCATCCAACAAGAGCAAGGAACCTTCAGTTAGAGGAAGAAATTCTGGATGAGATTGCTGAAAATCCCTCCAATAGTGTAAGAAAGCTGTCGGTCCAAGTTGATGCGACAAAGTAGACCGTTCATGAGACCCTTCCAGAACAACTGCTACATCCTTATCACGTCCAAAAAGTGCATGCCATGTCTCCCGCTGATTATCCTGCGAGAGTCAATTACGCAAATTGGTTTTTGCAACGATTTAGGCAAAATACAAATTTTATTAGTATTGTTTTGTTCACGGATGAAGCCAGTTTCAATCGAGACGGAGTAATGAATGGCCATAATTTGCATATTTGACATAAAGACAATCCCGATGCAATAGTACAGACAAAGCACCAACAACTCATGGTTAACATATGGCCGGGGATTATTGGGAATCATCTCATTGGATCGTTCTTTTTTGAAGACATTAAATGATGCCTGTATTTGCAATTCTTGCAACAAAGCTTAAATGACAATTAAATTCGAGACAATTTTGGAATATTGTTTCCAGTACAATGAGAACACATTTGTCGGATAAGGAAATGTAAAAAAGACGACCATTATGAAAATTTGCTGAAGTAAGCAAGAGGAAGCAAAGCTTCCGAATTTTTAAGAGCCTTGCGTTTAAGCGATTTGGAAATGTATCAGAATAAATTCTTCTTGCCTCCACACAATTGCCGAGTGTTTATCCATCTATAAGTTATATGCATGTAAGCATTAAAGATATGTAATAATAATGCCAAATTTTATCATTTTAATACGAATTATTAGTTGTGATGTTATTGCATTATTATTGTGTTTAAATACCTTATGTTAATAAACTTTATAATGTTTAAACGTGTTATACTCTATAACATAGTCCGTTCCTGACTTCCCCGACAGTACATCTAGTGTAGTATGGTTTTATGAGTTTTTATGGCCTACATAAAATATTAAAATTTTATTAAATTATACAAGTCGGTTCGAAAGTTGGAACCGAAAAGGTAAATTGCTGGGTACCCCTTTGGGACTCTGTATCTCTGTTATTAAGGGGCACTTTAGGAAAAAAAATTTTATTACAAACTAGGGTTATTTTGACGTCCCCGATACACTCCCGAGAGTATGCAATATACTTACCTGACACCCTGTATTTATTTATTCATTATTTTGGTATTCATTACTTCTCTGTTTTGCGCAATTAAAATTTTGTTTGAAATTTTTGATGTGGGCATTTTTACTTTTTGCGAGAATGTTTGTTTTCTCTATTAATTTCAATAACGAAATGAGCGCTTACACACTTTCTCAGTAGTCACCGATCAAATGAAGTAAGTTGAACTGTGCCAGTTTTTGCTATGGAATAATAAATAAGTAGGTACTTAAAGTAACGGAAATCCGCATGAAAATATAAATTAGTGTGACACAAAATTATAGGCCCATGTTTTTACATATTGGTTTGTGTGCCAAGATTGAAAATTAGCAAAAAAATTTGTTATCAAATTTTTTATTTTTTTTTTCGTTCGTACGATACACATTAAAGCACGAAAATACTGCCATCCACGTCAGTGTCACGACAAAAGCCTGCTCCGATAAAAACCATGCCAGTTTTAAACTGGCCCGCACGGTCGCCCGCTTTCAATCCAATTGAGAACCTCTGGGTATTCTAGTTCGCGACGTTTAGACTAATTGCCAGCAATACGACAACGTTCAACAGCTTGAGGCTGACATATTTAAGACTTGGGGCTGCACACTGTTGGATATTCTCGCGTCGCGGTTCAAAACATGCAAAAACGGATAATTGAGGCGATTGAAAGATCGAGAAACGTTACCAGTTATTAATTGTTACATTTTCATATTAAATTATTTGTTAATTTTGTCAACAAACATTGTTTTGTTAAGTGAGCCCATATTTTTTTAACCCAATTTTAAGAAAAAAGTTCAAAATATTCGGAAAAATATTTTTTGCTAATTTTCAATCATAGCCCACAAACCGATATGTAAAAACATGTCTTTCGCCAAAACTTCATTGGGATTGACGCATTGTTTGAGGAGATACTCAAGAAAAATAGGGTGAGCCCATAATTTTGTGTCACACTGTATCTAATAATATGTAAATGTTATTCTAATAAGTTTCAGTAGATTTGTAACTTCATTTACATAGGCTCCACATTTTTCAAATTAACAAAAAGGAAATAGTGAAAATAAGGCAAATAAATATACAGGGTGGTCCAACTTTTACCTGCATAAATTTCAGAATCGATAGATAATCGACAAATAATGTGAGTTTGGTTAATAAACTATATGCGAAAAATGCTTCGTTACAAAGTTACAGGTTGTTAAGTTTAAGAAAAAAATTCGAATTTTATTAATATCTTTATAACCAATTGAGACATTTAAATGAAATTTGGCACTTGTAGAGAGGTAATCTAGGTTCATTTTTTCATGAAATAATATTATTTTTATTTCCACCAGTGGCGTGCGTACGGGTACCGATTGCGATATTTTTAATGAAAAAACAGATACGCCACTGGTTTATCTCAAAATAAAAATTATATCTGCAATCCTTATTCAGTTTAAAAGAAAAAAGTACTCCAGGCTTTTTTTCGTATGACGCAACATTTTCGAGTAAAAAAATAAAAATCGCCTAAATCAAATGTATTGAACACTAACATAAAAATAACATATCGTTACACGTTTTACATATATTTAACAGATTTTACAGGTATTTTTTACAGCAACTGTTCAAAATGACTACCGTCATTGTCAATACATAATTGGTATCTTCTGGTGATGCTATTCATTGCTGCCGATAGAATGTGATTGTTACGACGCAACTCATCACAAGCTTCTTGAATTTTTAAGATTAATTCTTCGCGGTTTCTGACCGGTACCCTGTACACTTTTTCTTTAAGGTAGCCCCAAATAAAGAAATCAAGTGGGGTCAGGTCAGGCGACCTTGGGGGCCAAGATATAGGTCCCTCATGATTATTTTCGACTTCTCCAGGGAAACGGCCAATCCATTGATTTCCGTAATGCTCTGTTATCCAGTTTCTCACATTCCGCCCGAAATGTGGTGGTGCTCCATCCATTTGAAACCAACCATTCGCCCGTAAATGAAGTGGCACGTCATCCATTAAATCATTTAAATTATTCTGTAAAAAGTCTAAAAATAATTGTGCTGAGAACCTAGCTGGTAAAAAGAATGGTCCGAGGAGATTATTGGATATTACCCCTATCCACACGTTCACACTGAATTGGTGTTGAAACTTTCTCGCTCGCACTTCGCATGGATTGTGTTGTGACCAAATATGAAGGTTGTGGTAATTCGTTATACCAGTTCTTGTAAATGAAGCTTCATCAGTCCAGCAAACCTTATGCAGGAAATCTCCATCTACTTGAACTTTATTCAATAACCAATTGCAATAGTTACGCCTTTTAACATAGTCCTCAGGCAATAAATCTTGCACAGCCCTAAAATGATAAGCCTTTCTACCATCTTTATGAAGTGACCTAAGAATGGTTGACCTTGATATGTTAAGCATGACAGCAGCTCTTCGTGAACTTAGGTTTGGATTTCGATCAAACGTTCTTAAAATACGCCTTTCATCGGCCAAATTGTTTCTTCTAGGGCGCTGTCTATTGTTGTTTATGTTGAAAGTAGTATTTAAACCTCGTTCTCGAAATGCCCGATGAACTTGAGAGAAAACTTCTCTCGTTGGATGACGTCTATTAGGGAATCTGCGTGCATACTCCCTTGCGGCTGCTACTGCATTTTCTTCGCAAAAACCGTAAATTAAATGAATGTCTGCGTATTCTTGGTTACTAAATAGCCGCGGCATTATTATTAACACTAAAAAGAACACTTAAATGCAACACAATTTTGTTGTGACAAAATGATTGACATTTTTGTTTTGTAACCAAGTGTTTTGTTTTAATCAAAGCTAATGTGATAATTATGCGCCTTTCCCTGACAAACGTCAATCAAGCCCAGTTTTCTCTTAAGTTCAAAGAATTTCCAAAACATTTTTTAAATTCAAACCTAAGTTCACGTAATTATTGCTATTGGTCATTAAATAAATTTCAAGTAGATGGAGATTTAAAAAAGATTTTAGAACTTTATTTACAAGAATTGGTATAACCAATTTCAAATGGATGGTGCACTAGTGCATTTAGGGCAGAAAGTGAGAAACTGAATAACAAAGCATTATGGAAATCCATGGACTGGCCGTTTGAGTCCAACTCAAGCCACTTGATTCTTTTCTTGGGGCTACTTAAAAGAAAAAGTGTAAAGGGTTTTTGTTGTTTAATTGTGCCATAACAAATGTGCAGCCTGCAATCACATTCTATCGGCAGCAAATAATAGCATCACCAGAAGATGCCATTTATGTATTGACAATGACAGTCATTTTGAACAGTTTATGTAAAAAAAAACTGTAAAATCTGTTAAATATGTGTAAAACGTGTAATGATATGTTATTTTTATGTTGGTTTTCAATACATTTGATTTAGACGATTTTTATTTTTTTACTCGAAAATGTTGCGTCATACGAAAAAAAGCCAGGAGTACTTTTTTCTTTTAAATTGAATAAGGATTGCAGATATAATTTTTATTTTGAGATAAACCAGTGGCGTATCTGTTTTTTCATTAAAAATATCGCAATCGGTACCCGTACGCACGCCACTGGTGGAAGTAAAAATAATATTATTACATGAAAAAATGAACCTAGATTACCTCTCTACACATGCCAAATTTCATTTAAATATCTCAATTGGTTATAAAGATATTAATAAAATTCGAATTTTTTTCTTAAACTTTAACACCCTGTAACTTTGTAACGAAGCATTTTTCGCATATAGTTTATTAACCAAACTCACATTATTTGTCGATTATCTATCGATTCTGAAATTTATGCAGGTAAAAGTTGGACCACTCTGTATAGGCAATTGCAGCAACTTTTTTAAAATTTTGAAACAATTTTTTTAAAGGACATAGTACAAACTCACTGTAATGTTCAGTACATCTAAGAATAGCGCTTATGTCACACAAATTATACCTGATTATGTTCTTTACATAAATTTTAGTAATTAGCACAAGTATCAGAAACTTTTTTGTTATGTGACTATAATGTGTCTATAATCTTCACATATCTTGGATTAGGACCACCTAACATTAATGTAAATGTGAATGTTGTTAACTTTAAGATTTTGAGGCATCTACATTTACGTCTAATCACGGAATAGGTTGTGCTGAAAAATACGTTGCTTAAATATATTGTTAATGACTATTCACTGGAACTAAAAAGCATAAAGTTGCCTAGAATCACAAACTGGTTTTACGGAAAAAAATACAGGATATCATAATTCACTAAACGTTCTCCAAAACGATGAGAACATATAATTGTGTTTTTTTTCGATCAACGAAACTTCCTTTCCTCGGGCAATAGTGGATGATCACATAACTGTACATACAAATAGTTACTAAAAAAGAATTGACGAAAGAGGAATTCTTCTACGCTTCATTGGTTTACTTTTGGCAGAAATGTTGTCTTAGTAGCAATGCGTAGCGTACAATGTGTTTCGGTGTATTTTGCACCAAAAAATATAAACACAAAATTGTATGAATTTTCCTGAAGCAACAGAATTTTGTATCAGATCAAAAAAAAGAACATCGCAACGCTGTCATATGTTTCTACATTTTATTTTAATTTTGCACGAAGCAAGAGCTGTCACATATCGTTTGACATAATTTTTCATTTGTCTATTTTCATATGACATAGCCTGCTTCGTTATGGAAACAATACTAATCTATGTAACTACTCAGATATTTCGAATTAATAAAAAAAGTAAACATTGTAGTTATCAAAAAAATTTCAAAATATAACAAGTACCTTTTTAAAGACAAGCTTGGTATAGTTTTACAATTTAATTTTGGTTTGAACTATGTCAATGTTATTTAGAGAACTAAATAAAGGAGTATATTCTAGCACAACTTCACTATTTCGAAAAATATCGACCTCCGGTTTGTATTTTTTCCCTTATAAATGGTATGTGAAGCCATGAAAAAAACCTATTACGTTGCATTTAATTTTTTTAGTAAACGGAGACATAAATGGTATGTGAAGCCATGAAAAAAACCTATTACGTTGCATTTAATTTTTTTAGTAAACGGAGANTTTGAAACAATTTTTTTAAAGGACATAGTACAAACTCACTGTAATGTTCAGTACATCTAAGAATAGCGCTTATGTCACACAAATTATACCTGATTATGTTCTTTACATAAATTTCAGTAATTAGCACAAGTATCAGAAACTTTTTTGTTATGTGACTATAATGTGTCTATAATCTTCACATATCTTGGATTAGGACCACCTAACATTAATGTAAATGTGAATGTTGTTAACTTTAAGATTTTGAGGCATCTACATTTACGTCTAATCACGGAATAGGTTGTGCTGAAAAATACGTTGCTTAAATATATTGTTAATGACTATTCACTGGAACTAAAAAGCATAAAGTTGCCTAGAATCACAAACTGGTTTTACGGAAAAAAATACAGGATATCATAATTTACTAAACGTTCTCCAAAACGATGAGAACGTATAATTGTGTTTTTTTTTTTCGATCAAGATATTAACTTCCTTTCCTCGGGCAATAGTGGATGATCACATAACTGTACATACAAATAGTTACTAAAAAAGAATTGACGAAAGAGGAATTCTTCTACGCTTCATTGGTTTACTTTTGGCAGAAATGTTGTCTTAGTAGCAATGCGTAGCGTACAATGTGTTTCGGTGTATTTTGCACCAAAAAATATAAACACGAAATTGTATGAATTTTCTTGAAGCAACAGAATTTTGTATCAGATCAAACAAATGAACATCGCAACGCTGTCATATGTTTCTACATTTTATTTTAATTTTGCACGAAGCAAGAGCTGTCACATATCGTTTGACATAATTTTTCATTTGTCTATTTTCATATGACATAGCCTGCTTCGTTATGGAAACAATACTAATCTATGTAACTACTCAGATATTTCGAATTAATAAAAAAAGTAAACATTGTAGTTATCAAAAAAATTTCAAAATATAACAAGTACCTTTTTAAAGACAAGCTTGGTATAGTTTTACAATTTAATTTTGGTTTGAACTATGTCAATGTTATTTAGAGAACTAAATAAAGGAGTATATTCTAGCACAACTTCACTATTTCGAAAAATATCGACCTCCGGTTTGTATTTTTTCCCTTATAAATGGTATGTGAAGCCATGAAAAAAACCTATTACGTTGCATTTAATTTTTTTAGTAAACGGAGACATAAATGGTATGTGAAGCCATGAAAAAAACCTATNAACAAATGAACATCGCAACGCTGTCATATGTTTCTACATTTTATTTTAATTTTGCACGAAGCAAGAGCTGTCACATATCGTTTGACATAATTTTTCATTTGTCTATTTTCATATGACATAGCCTGCTTCGTTATGGAAACAATACTAATCTATGTAACTACTCAGATATTTGGAATTAATAAAAAAAATTGTAGTTATCAAAAAAATTTCAAAATATAACAAGTACTTTTTTAAAGACATAGTTTTACAATTTAATTTTGGCTTGAACTATGTCAATGTTATTTAGAGAACTAAATAAAGGAGTATATTCTAGCACAACTTCACTATTTCGAAAAATATCGACCTCCGGTTTGTGTATTTTTTCCCTTAATAAATGGTATGTCAAGCCATGAAAAAAAACCTATGACGTTGCATTTAATTTTTTTAGTAAACGGAGACATTTACAAAACTTTTCTTTTTATTCCCATATCATAAAAATAAATTTTATTTATAGTTTTTTAAAATGAGCCGGCGTTTCTTGAAATCGGCTAAGGCATTTAGAAGTTATGACAATTAAAAAAATTCAAGATGACGTCCTTTATACTGGCGTTGTTATGGTAATAACAAAAAAACGTTCAAACAAAACTTATGTGTACCTAAAAAGTGCATTTTCAACTTAGGTTATATAAGAGAAATTTCGAAAAAACACTATAGTAGTTGCGCCCCCTAGCCGTGAAGTTACAAACATGAATTTCACTTTTAATATTTAAATTTTGAAATATTTATCATTATATCTATTCACGCTTTTTTAAATTAGTTTTGAATGAAATTGATACAGCTAATATTTCACACCCCTGAAATTTGCCCATATTATGCTGTTAATTATAGTAATGGTGGTCATACATCATCTTACTTTGACTTAATGAATGAATATGTTGCTTGCTTAATAAATAATTAGTAATGCTATTTTTAAGGGCTATCAATTAAGGAGGGTGTATCATGAAACCATTTCGTTGAAATTACTGGATGAAGCCGGCAATAAATGTGCTCATAAACGGACACCAACTGTGAACATATTAAGATCTATTTGTCCGTAGAATTTACTCATTTTATCTATTAAGGTAGTCTCGCTGTTCCAGAAGGAGCATTGTTTGTACGACTTAGTTATGTAAAGCAAACTAGATTCATGTCTTATTAAATAGGTACATCAATCAAATAAGTATTGCATATAAAACTATACATATGCTGAATTGAATTGAATTAATTATTTACTTCCCTTTTTACTGTGTAAACAAAATTATCATTTTAAATTATAATACTGATATTTTATGTATATACATAGATTGTAAATAATTTTAAGAACGACATTATTTCGTAGTACATATATGAATTTGTATATAAGGTATCGTTCAACTGAAAAATGCTTCCTGGACTTTTTCCAGTAGTGTAATTCATTATCAGTTTAACAAAGAAAATCACTTCTGTCTACTCTATTTATAGGAAAATGTAGATTTTAACCTAAATAAAAGTACGGTTATGCATAAGATTACGCGCTAATAAATTCTTATTGTATGGGTGTCCGCAAATTTCACCGACAACGTTTGACTGCAAAAATTTTTGGTTTTTGAGTTACAAGCCATCAAAGTTGTCAAAAATAAAAATAATTTAATTAATAACTTCATAACCCTTTTACCGATCGCGTTAAAATTTGGTACATTTATTTAGACCATTATTGCATATTATTTCTTAAAGCTTTAGTCAAATCGATATACTGGATGATAGTTTTCTCTGGTTACCTCGCCCTTTTAGCGGTCAAAACTTTCACAGTGGTCGTATTTTTTTAAAGCGGGTGGCAACATTGAAAAGCTCATTCTATTTAAAAAAAAATATTGTCTCTTGAGAAAATCGCCTACAGAAAGCCATTTTTGAGAAAAATGGCTTTTTTTTCTTATTAAACGTAATTTGTTTACGTGTGGAGTAAAATTTTGTTACCTGCATATTGTTTCCTGTGCGTTTCATAAAATATTGAGAAAGTTAAATTGTAAAGATAGACTAACAGCACTTGGAGTGCTATCTATTGAAAAATCAATGGTGCGAAAAATACCAAGCTTTAAGGAAAAAGTAATTGAAAAGTTTGTTTAGGACAAAAGCAGAAGAATGGGCTCTCACTATAAAAAATAATGTTGAGTACACTTCCTATATATTCAATAGGACTTAAAACAAAACCACCCACTTATATTTGATTTTTTTTTCAATACTTTGTATCTAAATATTTCCGTCCTCCCTGATGGTATGAAAGTCAAGAGTCGCCACTGGTTTTACGTCTTTTATTCACTGAAGATTCTACCAATTATCCATAATTACATAATAACTGATATCATCTCTACAAGATTCCTTTGAAAAGAAACAAGTTGTATTCTTTACAGATAGATTCCTTCAGTTCCTGTAGGTAATGGTTTTTCCGTCGACGTGGTATTTAAATTTTACACAATGCGACCAAATGTACAGGATGTGTACTTATTTTTGATTTGTTTAACATAATACGGATTTATAAACGAAACATCTCAGTATACAAGCAATAAAAGTAGGCTTTGTTGGAGTTATTTTTGACTGAACAGGAATTTACGTATTTGTGATACGTGACCGATTTGTAAGTTGTTTCACTGGTATTCGCCTAAACGTATTATTGTACAACCTGCAACTATTGCAAGTGACTAGTCGAAGGAAAAGTAATTTTAAAACATCAGTCTTTAATACGTGATTCATAGCCATGTTGATAATACGTATCACAACTGAAATAAATATTTAGACAAATAATATACTAGATGGTTAGTGTATTATCATTCTAACTATTCAAAATATATTTACAATTGTATTTGGCAAACATTTTAACGATCATTTATAATTGTGTATTATTTATATTTCTATCGAAGTTAACTTTAGAAACGCAATAGAAATAATAATAATAAACATTTATTTAAAGAATTGTGTAGGTCTTGATGGTCATTATTTCTGAAGAATTAAAGTTTACTATGCCCCAATACGTATTGCATTATTTTTGTTTAAAATACGTATTAATAAACATCAATTAGGTACTCATAGAAATAATATTCTCTTCTGTTTCACATGTTTCATATACTTTATATTATTCGTAATTTTAACTAATTTTATGGCGAAGTTAGAAACAAAAAAATTGTAAGTAGTAGTTCCAAAAGTCAACAAAATCTATTTATTTTTTTATATACAGGGTGTCCCGCATAAGAACCAAAGGGGTGTCCAAAATATTATAATTTAAACAAACTTACCTATATACAAAGTTGCACCCCTGGGGAGTTATTAGCTCCCAAAGTGGGGCCCTAAATTTCGGAAAAAAATAATATCTCTACAATATTTTACCACAGAAGAACCAAATTTGGTATATGATTTAGGTTTATTGCTGATCTTCTTTGACTATGATTGAAAGTTAATTGAAGCACTACAAGGTGTTCATTGGGGATGGCTCACCCCTAAAATTGTACCGAACTTTTTTTTCATTGACCGAATTAATTAATAATAATATTAATTCACAGCAGAATTTAATTTAATTTTTTTTTACTCTTGTTAAATTTTAAAAAACTTTTAAAGTTTTCAAGAAAAACCGTATTAGCTAACACAAGATTTTAAAAGTGTTCATTAGAAAATAATCAAAAAGTCAGTAGTAGGCAATGAATTTATCTTTCAAGCTTGTCAGTCAGTAATAAAATTATTTTACTTCAACAATTACTTCTGATTGTTGTTGAAAATGGCTGAAAAATTTACATTTAGCGAACAAGTTGTTATGCTACTTGCGCTGGGTATTATGCGAAGGAAACTGTGGAAGAATTGTTGAATCTTTTTGTCTGCAACTATATTATATATTTTTTACGATATTAACTTGCCTATATTGAAATATTGACTTTTGAAGAGAGGTTAATTAATCTAAATAGAAAAAATATTACTAAACGCATAAGTTTACTTAGATTAGGATGCATATAAATACTCGGGTCTCTAACTTACAACTATAGCTCGGGGTTTTCGTCGATTAGTCATAGGCGTGTTTGCCGTAAACAAATAAATAAACAAGTAAGTATAAATAAAAATAAATAAATTTGCGTACTTTATCAGCGAAATGTCGTTTTTTATCCCTTGACGTCAACGACATTTTTTTTAAATAGAACTATCTAATTTTTTAAGCATAAATGAACAGCCCTTTTGAAGGGAAATGCGTCGATATAGGGTTTGACCTACTTTACTTTGAGAGGTGCGAAAAAAGCCAACGATTGGAATGGGCATGGTTTGAATTAATAACAAAAAGTAGGTATCACAAACTTATTCTTAAGCAAAAAATGTGTTGTGGTTGATTGCAGGTACATGTTTTTATGTAGATTTGGTAGGTACACCCGATCACAGCGGCTATGTAGGTATTGTTTTGAAGACAACAGTTAGCGAAGGCAATAGTGCCTCATATCATTGTGACAGTTACAAATACCATAACTTGACGTTGCGATGGTGTTGTGTTTAAATGAGAAACAAAGAATTGAAATTCTAATTATGGTTGGATACGGAGATAAGATCCGTAGTTATGATGAAGTATGATAATTATTCAATGCCAAGTATCCAGAACAACCAATACCTCCGTCTACAGTATGCAGATTAGTACGCAAATTTGAAGACGCTGGACATGGTAGAGATCTGTCTAGATCTGGAAGGCCAACGACAGTGATAGAAAATGATAGGCAAAATGTTAATTTTAGCTGTCACTGAAAATCCACACACTGCCGTTCGTCGTATCGCTGAAAACGCCAACATATCAATACATAAAAACGAACCTACAATCAACCAAAACACAAAACATCCACAAATTTCCATTTTTTGCTGTGGCACTGTTATCGCATCAGTTTGTGATACCTGCTTTTGTTGTTATTTTAAACCATGTCCATTCCAGTCATTGGCTTCTTTTTCGCTCCTGTCAAAGTAAAGTAGGCCAAACCCTATATAGACGTATTTCCCTTCAAAAAGACTATCCATTTATGCTTAAAAAATTAGGTAGTGCTATTTAAAACATGTTGATGACGTCATAGGTTTATGAAACATAGCGCAAAAAAGGTTTAAGCAACGTGACAAAATGACAATTCCTATTTACTAATTGACGTGTTTTAGCGTTTTTGTGAAAACGCAACACATAATGAAATACGAATTTTTTGCGTTACTTCTGGGACACTGTATTGCTTCTATAATACTCACTAGCATAACAAATTTTAGTTTAAAAGATAGTTCCGTTATATTTCGTTTAGAGAAAATAGAAAGCATTCACTAAGAGAAGTAGTTCACAATTTTAATCTCCGTTTGTAAAAAAATTTAACCGTATTCTAAAACTACAGTTTATAGGTATCGATACCTCAGCAAAATAATATTACCATGTAATGGGCAATAAATTTTATTACGCAATATCTCCCATGTTTATTCCAATTTTATTAACATCTAAATGCATTAAAATTAGCTTTTTCACAACTTTCTTTATTAGGATGCTATAAAAGTTAATTTGATCGAAATTTTTAAATATACAACAAGTCAATCCATTATCTCAAAAGTCTGTACTATCCACCATACTTTGTAAAATACAATAAAATTAGTAAATATTACAAACAATGTTTAAGCTTCATTAAATTGATTATAAACACAATTTTGAGCAAATGCATACAAATAGACTTATACTTGGCGATTCTCGGGTCGCACCATCGGGATCTTTGTTATCTTAAGAGATACAAGTTGTGGAATTTAATGGTGAAGTTAGGAAGTTCCATCTATATTTTATCTGCGCTACCTAATAATTAATTTCTCTGTGTCATTTGGTACAATTTAAACCAAATTATTTGCTTTAAATACAAAATATGCAACTATATTTCGATAAACGTAAAAGTTTATGGAAAAGAGATAGATGCTTCAAACTTATCGAGTAATTAATTTGTAGACTATCTGGCTTTGCTTTGTGTAATTATTTCATTTTTTTTTCTTTGTACTTTAACGTTGTCAATGGAAATTTTATTGAACAAAATTTCATTTGGAGTTCTATAAAATGAAAATGTGAATAAGTATGGGAAAAATAAAAATCAGGCAATGTTTTTTTATTTAATTATTCATTTTGAAGTTTTATACCTATGGAATAATAATTTAAAGGAAACCTGTGAGCATTGATTTATAGTGTAACTGGTTCTTCGTGTTAACACTCCCTTAAATACAGAATCAAGTGGGACTATTTTTTATGAGTAGATGCTTAAAATGTCATCAATTTGGTATTTGTTGGTTTCCCATTATCACGAACGCTTTACCCATCACATACATACTATTATTTTTTAAACAGGTGCTTTTCAAAATAGAAACAAATTAAGGTTTTTTCTTTGTTGAAAAAAATAACATTTGAATTTGAATTTGAGTTGTGTACCAAATTTGAAGAAAAAATACCTTTTGGTTCTTTTTTTTACACGTTGACAAACTTTAAAAAAAAATGCTAAATAAAATTTTGTTGTGCGCGTCTAGGATGGCAGGAAATCATTTTGATTTGGTACACAACTAATTTAGGGTTAATCGAGCGGTGTTTTTTTTTTAATAAAAAAAACTACATGTTTTTCTGTGTACATGGCAATGGAAAATCAATAGTTGGCAAATGATGACCTTTCAAAACCCTGCCTACTTACATTTAAGGGAGTGTTAACATGAAATACCAGATACACTGTACATCAATACTCGCAGGTTATTTTCTTTATGTTATTCCACACATATGAAACTTCGACCATGTGTCGACATGAAAAACTAGACACACTATATATGTAAACTAGATCTAAATAGCAAGGATTCAATTAATGGCCACACAACAGCTAATAGTTGCCAAGTAAATTACAAGAACACTCTAAGGCAAGGTCCCTGAGCATCTACGATGTATAAATAATTAATAAAGCTTCAAGATTTGCAGAGCTACACGTTACTAAGTAGGTATATTATGTTTATTAGATAAGATCACATTCAGAAAGCAAATGAAGATGATTAACATTGGGTGTGCTTCTAAAATATGAATAAGTCAAAGGTAAAGTATGTTAATAGTCCCCAAATCTAACCTCAGAAGTGGGATCACCACGTGTAAAAAGTGTGTGAAAGGTGGTGATTAATTACTTGTGGAATATTTCTCTTGAGATTCTTCAAACAAAAATTACATTTTTTAAACGTTAACTATTATTATCACTGAATAATAAAAAATAATTTCAGCAATTTAGGATTTAAGAAAATTAATTAGATTTCATGTCAATATTGTGGTCTTATTAAAATAGTATGCTTTTTATATACAGGTTGTCTTACGGTGACGGTCCATTAGAATATTTCAGAGATTTCAATTTTGAAAATTTTGGCTTTGGAGTTTTGGGGGGCGCTCCCTTTAAATAAAATAGTTCCATTGCTGTTACACTTCCCGTTATACCTTATTTCCTACATCTATTTCTAATGGTCTTCCAGATATTTCAATTCTATCAAAAAAAAGTTGTTTTTCGATAGCCTAATGCAAAATTGCCTCTTTTTTACATCGTGCAAGATGAAGTATTGTTATATGGGAGGGAGCAGGGCGATGCCTATCATTTATTACAGTTACTTTAAAAACTGTTAAGTTTTAGACATGGTAGTGAAAATTTATTGTCGAATTTGCTTAACTTCGAACCGCCAAAATGCCCTGTATATTTAATGAAAATCTGTTGTAGAATTTTACTCTCTATCTATCTATACCCATCTCTCTTAATTTTTTATTGACGGTTTTTGTGATAAATAACTGAAATTAACTAATTTCCTGCGAGGATGGCTGTGAAATTGCTAGCAAACTTAAAAACAAAACAACCAGTATGTCATAAGTCATCATTTGCTGTTAGTCTGACAGTGGTAGTTAAATATTGATTTCAAAAAAACGTACACAAATCCTGATAATTACAATTTATTATTTATTTCAGGGTCCAATTTTTAAAGTTGAAGTCGAATTACTATCTGAAATATTCTAATGGGCCATCACCTTAAGACAGCCTGTATATTATTTTCCTGTTATATTGTCAATGATAGAATACACATACCTTGGGATTTCTCCACGCTTGAAAATAAACTCAAATTCACCCCACTAGTGTATGTATCGTAACAAATCGCACCGTTTATAAAACTTTGTCCATCAGGACAACACTTCTTGACACATCTCATTTCTTCACAAGCTTCTAAACTCTCCTTACACTCCCTTATCATAAACGAGCCTTTCTCATTCTCGTCAATACAGAACGATCCAGGGTATCGAAGGGAATTTCTAATTTGTCTACCCCTTGCATCAATCAAACCATATTCAAAATCTGTCATTCCATTCAACTCGTAGTCCATAACAACCTTACAATTGGGCAGTCCCACTTTCACGAAATTTTCGTTAATGTGACTATAGTCCACGTTTTCCTTTTCCTCACAAGAATGTAGGACGGAGTTGTAAATATAGTCCAAGGGGCAACACTTTGGAAAATATGTTTCACTAACCGGCCTTTTCCCCACGATTTTTCCATTGGAAACGTTAAAGGAAAAAAAGTCCGTACTAACTTCCACGCACTCCCCATCAGTGTTTTTATTCAAGAAGTTCGTTTCGTTAGTTAAAATTTGAAGTCTCTTGTTTTTGTTTTCTACACATTCGTATGAGGGATCGAGATGCTCCCCAAGCTTACAACATTTACTGTAGTGATTCCCATAAGAAATCAGCGCGTTACTTAGCACCAAGGCTAACGTAAGTAAATACATATTCAAGGTCCGTTTGTTATTGTTATATTAACAACATTGTATGATGCACTGTGTGGGCCCGCTTTCGATGGAACTTACGATGCTGTACGACGAGTCAAGAATGACTAAATAAACACTAAGACACTCGACTCGTTCCCATAGAAGAGTAAGGAGGAGGGGTAGGTTTTTCCGAATAATTTACTTCAAAGGTGTTATTACTTGTGGACAGCGGAAGCGTATTTTCCCCATTAATGCAAATTGTTATAAATATTGATGTAATATTTAACAATTATAATTCATTAAATAACTAAATAAACAACTTAGAAAAACCGTTACACTTCCTTTGATAAATGATATGATTTGTTTTACCAGCAGCAGTATTTCTGTGAAATAAATAATAATAAATAATAACAAATATAATGATTATTAAAATAAATAATGGTTATATTGTATCAAAATTTAATGACAACTAACTGGGAATAGAGAAATAGTTTAATTTTCATATCGTGTACATAGAGCAGGATGTTAGTGTACACTTTTATTATTTTTAATTAGATAACGATAAAAAATTCCCAAATATTTAATTGGAAGTCATTAGAATCTGTAAAAAGCCTAAGTTCATGTTGGCGAGAATATGTACCGCAAATTAGTTTAAAATTAAAGTACTGAAATGATTACATTATCAAAATACAGTGTTTTATTTATTCAATACAAAATTTTGAACGTTCTTTAATTTTTTATATAGAATACAGATTTCTTCTTACATGCGCTCACAATTTAGTTCGTAATTTGCTATGCAGATGGCGGAATCGACTTTCAGTTTCAAATTCCACTGAAAACAGTGGCAACCAACATAACAACTGATTATTAAATACGGCATCGCGTCGGCAAGTATTGTGTGTAACTAGAATATGAAAAATAAGTACTTCGATCGAATCCTACCAAGTAACGGTTATTGAATAACAGATAATAATGGCAATATTGACTTCCAAAATATTACCTTATTGATATTAAAAGTCTGATAAAAATTAACATTTTGTATTAAAAAATAATATATACTATGGTTAATATCAACACCAAAAATTATATTTTAAATATTTTTCCCACTTGTAAATAACTCAGGCAGTATTAGGAACTGTTTATTTAATACTATACAATTTACAAATTACCTATAACTCACTTAAATGAATATATACACAAAGTAAAATTTTCATTCTAACTTGTTGCTACTATCCTCAGAAGTCGAAGTTAGCTTAAAAGTATCGCTCAGCTTTTTCTCTTTTATTAACAGAACAAGCTCTAAAAACATACTGCCCCTGCACCTAAAACAGCAAAAATAGTAATACGACAAACTGAGCAAACACAACAAAATAGACATACTCCATCAAATTCCAGCCATATCATAGCTCAAGAAATTACTACAAATTAATTAATTAAACTTTATGATTTTTCATTTTTTGATTTTTCATTAGGGCAGTCAGAAAATGGCACGTTATCCAATTGCACAGTGTCTTTTGTAATTTGTACTTGAAATCTCCCAGGCTCAACCTCTCTTGCTTGAATAACACAAGTCCTAATTTCCCTCTCAACGGCATTGGCATAATTTATTAACTCATCAATAGCGTTAACGTCTTTTACATGTTTATTTTTCTTGAATTCCTCATTAATTCTTTTTCTAGCTTCCGTCAAGGCATAAGTATCACCTTTGAAAACACTTCTTCTGGCTTGATGCAGTTGTTTGAAACTTTGTAGAACCTTGTGTCGTAAACTTGTCGACATTTCGAAGTAGTTTATTCTTGTATATTACATAAGTATCACTTGTAGAGACATATTAGGAAACGTAATTATAACACATATATTTTTAACCTTTACAACTTAACCTAAAAAAGCAAATGAGAATGTTCTTTAAATATCGCTGCAGCCATCTATGAGTGAGGAGCAGTAACGTAGAGAGTTCCCTACCTTGAATATAATTAACTAATCAGAGAACTGTTTCATTGTCTTCGCCGCCATCTCGGTAGTACAATTAGTATTAGAACTATTAGATCTTCAGATACCTTATATGGTATTGGGCGTAAAGTCTTGTTTACACGGTTACAGTAGGTAAGTGGTAACTAAATTTTTACGTTTTTTTAAGTTACTGCTTTTTCTGCAAGTACTGTTCGCACTGGTAAGTTCTAAGTTTAGTTATTGGTAAGTTCTAATGCAGTTTATAAATATTTGCAAACCTGACGAGATGAAAGTGAGGCAGCAATTTGTAGAAGAATTTAATGGCATACTACGCAATATCCTAAATATTGTAATAGAAGAAATAAATGAAGAAATATATGAAGAGAAAAGTAGACCTAAACGACTTTGGGAGCGAAAGTGGATCAACAGGAGGGAAAAGTTCGGTGCAAGTCGTCAACTTGCACGAAAAAATAGAATAAATTCTATTCCAGTGTACTAAATTTTTACTTGCTCCATAACTTGTTACTTACCACATATGCGCTGTTCAAATAGGTTCAAGTGACTTAAAATTTAGTTAAAATTTAGTTGACTGTTCCCGTGTAAACAAACCATAAGAGACAAAAAGAAAATCGACCAGTCTCTGCCAGTTGTGTAATATATTCACCTGTATGTACATAAGTACATAACTTCGTCATATTTTCCTGTGAAATTACTCGTGGTTTTAGCGCTTACGCCTCTTTGTATTATCGTTGAGTGAGAAATACCTAGTATAATACTAGTATGTAGTACTATTTCCCACTCAACGGTATGATCAACGACGATATGTCGCCAATAAAGGCAATTTCTTAGTTGTTAGAAGAGAATAAAAGGCAAATGTAATCAATATTGCGATGTTATATGAAAACGAAACAGCGCCATTTTCAGGAACTGCGTCACGATTGTAGAAAAACGCTCAGACCCGTCGATTTTAGATTATAGGGGGACATTCTTTGCTGGTATTTTTGACTCCGCTACTTTCACCCCCAAGCAAGGGTAAACATCACCCCAAAATATTTAAATGGAATGGGGGTTGAGTAATATTTCTTTTGAAAGCTCTTACATTTCTATTTGCCACAGACCTTAAATTTTATAATTCCGCCCAATACTTATTAAGAATTTTGATTGTAAAATTGAAACTTATGTACAAACAATTAGTAACGGTAAAAATGGTATAAATTTAGTATTTCTTGCGTTACATTGGTTTTTGGCGATTTGTTATCACTTTCGTAAAAAAAACACAATTGTAAAAAACAGAAATGAATGCTATACACACACAATGAACGTAAAATTAGTGGATTCCAAATTATTTTCTAGTATTATTTGGAAGCGTTGGTTGGTAGTTTATTTAATTGTGTTTTTGAAAATTAAACACTATGGTTTATTCCATTGCGGAAAGGGTAGATATCATTTCGCTTTACTTTATGAACAATAAATGTGCGAATAGAACAGCTCAGCTATTTAATGAACAACATCAAGATCGACATGTCAGGAGGAAGTATGTTCTAGAGTTAGTAAAAAAATTTCAAGAGACAGGGAACGTAGCCAATAAAAAACGAGAAATTGAAAAACCTATAGTTAATGAAGCTAGTGAAGTTGCAGTTTTGGGACAAGTTCATCTTGATCCTACATTAAGTACGAGGCAGCTGGCATCTGTGTCTGGGATCAATCGAACTAGCATACAAACCATTTTGAAGAAGAATAAATTCCATCCATACAAAATACATTTAGTCCAGGAACTTCATGAGGATGATTATGACCGCCGTTTGCAATTTTGCGAAATAATGAGTGAGCGAGCAGGGAACGATCCACAGTTCCTTTTTAACATCTGTTTTTCTGATGAATGCAGTTTTTTCTTGAACGGGACGGTAAATCGTCACAATTGCCGCTATTGGTCCGATTCAAACCCAAGAGTTTTTCACGAGGTGCATACACAGCAACCGGAAAAATTAAATGTATGGGCTGGAATTTTCGGTGACCGGCTGGTGGGTCCTTTTTTTCTACCTGGTAATTTGACTGGCCAAATGTATTTGCAATTACTGGAAGACGCTATTGACCCTGCCTTGACTGATATTATTGAAAATGTTCCAGAGTATGATGAAGATCATTTGATTTTTCAACAGGACGGTGCTCCTCCGCATTATGCGTTAATTGTCCGTCAGTATTTGGACCAACGTTTTCTACGGAATTGGATTGGGAGAAGAGGCAGCATTGAGTGGCCTCCACGATCACCGGATTTATCGCCCCTTGATTTCTTTTTGTGGGGATACCTAAAAAGTAAAATCTATAAAACACAGCCAGCGTCGCTGGAAGATTTGCGTCAAAGAATCGTCGACGAATGCCGTCGAATCACTCCGGAAATGCTTCGGAATGTGCGCGAACGTTTCGAACAAAATCTTTATTCTTGTATGGAAGCGGGCGGTCATCAGTTTGAACATTTAATCAACTAAGTAGTAAGTAAGCAACTAAACATAATTTAAATTTTAAAATGTAAATTTTTTTCAAAGTATTGGGCGGAATTATAAAATTTAAAGTCTGTTGTAAAGAGAATTGTAAGAGCTTTCAAAAGAAATATTACTCAACCCCCAATGCCATTTAAATATTTTGGGGTGATGCTTACCCTTGCTTGGGGGTGAAAGTGGCGGAGTCAAAAATACCAGCAAAGAATGTCCCCCTTTAATCTAAAATCGACGGGTCTGAGCGTTTTTCTACAATCTTGACGCAGTTCCTGAAAATGGCTCTGTTTCGTTTTCATTTGGCCAGCCTGTATATAGGTACTAAAATCTCAACTATTCTGAATACCTACTGTTTGGTGAGATTAACTGAGGTGAGATGTTAGGTCAATCAAACACGACTAATAACATACAGGTTTCTCAGGTCTCATAGCACCGACTGAATTGCCATCTGGAGAAAGGAGCTTCTAAAACTTATATTATGATCGGTACTCTTGGAAGGAAACTACCTAGTTATTGATAATGTGGCGTTTTTTCTTCAGTCGTCTCTGTTGAATACTCCACAAATGTAGAACAAGTAAACAGTATAATAGCATTGTATAACTTATACAATGATAATAGTAACAAGTTTAGAAAAGCAAAATCATATAGCTTTTTTAAGTTACTCGTTCGCTGCGCTCGCTGTATCCGTTTAGTAAATTATTTCTAACGAGATTTGATTATACTATTTTTTCGCATTTTGCGTCAGTAGGTAATTATAAGCAAATAGTGATAGATATAAAAACATTGCAAAGTTTGAAATTTAAAAAATTTCATAGTAGGTACTTGTGTAGGGTTTCCGTAACCTAGTAACTTGACACGGTTGTGTTTATTTATATAATAACAATACAGTTTTTTGTGAGTCGAATCCATTATAAGTTACCTATATACGAGTAGGGTAAAGATGCCTATTATGAGACAGTTCCGAATATGAGACACCGGGCTTTCTCACAAATTAGGCCATTTTTTGAAAAGAGCGCCACTGTTCTATATTACCGGCAGTTCACTTTCTATCGTTTGTTAACAGAGGCCGCGTCGCGCGAGAAAGCAGTTGGCTGTGCGGCAAGTTTATGTGTGCCGGTCGCCAAAGTACTTGCAGTGCTTGTCGTAAAGGTATGTAGAAAACAGAAAATTATTAACAAGACAGTGTTAATAATTTTCTGCTAACATGACGTAGTATCTATTTATCATGCCGTTGAGTCAATTTTTTTCACGCTTTTACCAACTAACCTAAAACTGAGTAAAATTTCTTAAGACTCTAGTATGAGACACCTGAGAGCTCCTAATATGAGGTACCTCATATTACGGGACAAGGCGTCGCATATGAAGGTAAAACATTTTCACCACTGGGTAACTAGTATACCTAGATGAGCGAAACAAAGGTTTTTCGTTAGACCTTCAATAGTAAATTCGCAATCTTCTCCGTACAAACTACAAATATAAGAAGCTTTGGAGAGAAAAAAGAAAAGGAGGCAAAAAAAGGAAAATCAAAGAAAGCCAAGGAAATGTGCCGCAAAAGGAAAAGGAACTGGGAAAAGGCCTGTGAAAAGGAAAGTTTTTACTGAATCATCAACGTCCAGTGAAGATGATGTTTCGCACACCACTGATTTTTCTTCAGAAGACGAGGAAGACGATGCAGAGTGTCCATATTGCGCCGGTTTGTATTCCAAAGCAAAGATATGCGAGGTGAAAAGTGGGAGAAATGCCAGACCTGTTTCAAATGGGCACATCTAGAATGTGGAGAAATAAAATCAAAAAAGTTTATTTGTGCCGTTTGTTGTTAAGGTTGAAAACCTAAACTTTTTTTTTATACAGTTCACAGAATTACCTATTCCTTGTTTTAAGAGAAAATGATACTTTGTTTAAAGAAAAAAATGTTTTTTGTTTTTGAGAAAGCCATACCTAAACATGTTTTATGTTCTGTTTATTCAATAAAAATATGTTTGATCAAACAATAGGTCATTTTCAGCTTTATTCCCTAATTTGAGAGCCCATACTGTCTCAAATTGGGAACCCCTTTTTCAATTACACAAATATTACTTTTCTGATAAAATCTAACTTAAAAACTAAAATACAGATTTGAGGCTTTCTCGCGTATTTTTGAAGGATCTTGATTAAATTCCCTACAGAAAAACGTTAATTTTCCAAGAAAAATGTTAAAATTGAAAAAAACATGATTTTTTTTAAAAAAGGTGTCTCATAATAGGCATCTTTACCCTATTAATTATAAAAATGAGTCTTGCTACTGAAAACAATTTAGAAAATTGTTCTGAAAACATTCTAAATGCCGGTCGAGAAGCATCTTCGAGCTTACTTCCTTTAAAATCCAAGAAAAATACGAGAACATATTCCATGTTTAAAAGTACGAGTACTGTACAAATAAGCAAAAGTATAGATATATCACAATATAAAAAGTTACTTGCCTTTTTAATACGTCAAAATGACAAATACGAAGCAAATAAATCTTTGACTATGGAAAACGTTAATATATTTTTAAAAGAGGCTCCAGACGATAAATTTTTATTAGTGAAAGTGGTACTAACATTTGGTTTAAATGGGGCATGTCAGCGTGTAGAATTGTGCAGTTTAGCTGTTGAAGATATAGAAGACAGGAGGAAAATTTTGATTACAACTCTACATGATACCAAAACCAAGAGGAAACGTGTATTTACCGTACAAGTAAAACGCAATAGATTTTTCAACCAGTTGGCATCAACAGTTTTGCAAAAATTCCGCAGCGTTGCAGAATATTTAAAACTCCCAGATGCATCCAGTTACAGTGGCCATTGTTTGAGGAGGACATATGCCACCTTCCTCTCTGACAGTGAAGCTGATATTCAAACATTAAGTGACATAGAGGATGGCAGTCAACTAGTGTGACTGATGGGTATATCGAGCAAAGCATCGTCAATAAGTTGAAAATTTCAAAAATATATTTCATCAACAAGAATGGAGAATCATAATAGTTTTCAGGAAGAACAAGTAGAATTGAATAAATTTCCTCTTGTAAATAAATAATTTTCTGTCAAACTGTTTTTTAATAACATGACATTACTGTAAAGTAAAGTGACATTTCATGTGGTAAAATGCCACTTTATTAAACGATTTTGAATTTAGTAAAATAGCATATTATCAGTTAAAATTAAAAAAAAATACATTTCTACACCATTTACTACTTAATATTTGTATAATCAAATGCCTGTATTCATGACATTGGATATTTTATTAATGCATTTGGATCTAATTAATTCAAGAATGACTTCATAAAACTTATAAACCAATGTATTGATTTGCAATATGAAAGAGGGAAGATAAATTATAAAACATATTTAATATACAATATATATCACCATATATTTGAATAATATAATACAAAAGCTATAACATAATATATACAATTATTCAGTCAGATCATTGCAACAAAACCACTTTTGCTACAGCATAATTCAATTCTCTAAGTGTCGGTTTATCAAAATAAGTTTAACTAAATAAAGTTTCTTTGCTAAGGTATGAAACATTTGAGGGAATTGGTTAAATCAGATTAAAAAATCTTTTGATAAGCCGACCCTAAGTACATAAAATAAATAAATACTTCATACTTAATTCTTTCTAACTCCCTTCACGTCATAACACTGCTGTAAAGCATCTTTCAGGGCATTGGTCTGCTAGCATTTTTAATATAAAATAAATTAATTATTCGTGTATCTATACAAGGCAATATAAATGTGCAATATTATAAATACAGTATCCCCACTCTTCTAAAAAGCTAGAACTGATGGAGACATCTTATCGTGAAGAATGTAGTAATTTATTTGTACTCTTATAACAGATATATTTTAAATAATACTTAACATGAAGTTACACGTTATGGCAAAATAAATTAGTAAACTGAGGTAGATTGTTGTAAATACAAGTAACTTAGCTATAGTAGGTTTCGTTGATAAATAAATTTCTAAGCATATGTTACTTGTATCACAATACCATAACCACCAATATGTGAAACTATGTGCTGTGGGAATTATCACATGTCGTAAATCTCATTTCAGAAGGTATACATTTATCAAAGTGAACAGTTCCAAATACATTGATTGTGCTTGTAAGTTTTACATAATGGATCTGGTAGATTTTCGAGTTGAGTTCATTGTACTCATCCGTGTAGTTGAAGTGATCGATTGCTTGCTGAAGGTGCTTCTTGCTCTTCCTATCTTCATTCTTCGCAGGAAGTCGTAGTAGATCTTCCTTTTGCAAATGAAGATAATAAATATGAATACACCTAAAACAGAAGTATTAATATACGATTAATTTTTAACAAATACTGTGTCTTGAAATAAGGTGCCGTAGATTAAGGGACTGATAGAACATAAGCATTCCTATGGACCATAGGCCTATTCTCTTTAGTCTTTGAAATACAGGCCACGAAATATGTTTTTTGGATACCTTTTGTAATGTTGTTAGTTTTCAATTATCTTGTAGAAGTCGTTAGCTATGATATTTCTTAATAACATTTTAAGACGACACCTATAATATATTAAATTTTTTTGCAATTTATATACTATTTTTGTCTGCATTTTATTAGATTATTATAATGAAAAATGTTATACCTACAAAAGGATATTTTGCAGGAAATATATCACTTTCGGGAAAAGCGGATCTGACTGTGCCAAACTAAAAAGAAAGCGCCACCTATAAAGTACGAGTATACTGTGAATTTCTTAAGAAGTCGTCCTTGCATTCAATAAGTACAAAAATAAATAAGCTTTAGCTGTAAGTTTTATTTCTACCAATTTGATAGAATGTGTTTGATAATAAAACAGTGTATAACGGAGATTAAAGTCAATTACATTTTTCTGGAAACAACAAAATTATTTTCCTGTCTAGAAACACTGTAATTATTTTGATTCAACGTTCTTTATGTCATCTGATCTAATGATTCAGTCAAAAAATTGGAGAAAATTTATTGTACAAAATCTGCTGTATAATCCCATTTATTTTCTATGTACGTATAGAAATTCTGAATTCTGGATTAGTTTGGAGGGTAACTCAATAAACTGAGCTACAGCACTTAGGCCCTATTGTGCATCCTTTCGGCGAGAGATCAGCTCTCCTGAGCCGTCAAAGCCGTTTGTCATTATATAAGAAGTAAGAAAACGTAGTTAAAATAATCAAAGCGGAGGATAAAATAATAATATGGTCTTTTGTTTTGATTAGACATTTTTCATAGAATTTAAAGGATAGATATAAATAAATTTAATAGCGAAGAGTACCAGTTCTATGGCAATATTGATTTTATATATTATAGAGTCATAGCCTCCTATATCTACTGTAGGAGGCTGTGGTAGAGTGTCAGTAAGTAAATCAAACTATTGTAAAATACTCGTATATTCAAACTGTCAAAGCAAAAATATATGTATACATTTTTGTAATCAGAAGAAACAAAGGAATCCAGAAAGCAATAAATGTATAACATGATTTTCTATTTAAAAGAAAAACAAAAGTTTGGTTTATATTTCAGGAACGTCTCAGCAACAATAATTTGTTTTTTATCTACTGCTTTAATACAGGGTGTCTCATAATTAGCTGCCAATCCTGCACAGGCCGATTCTATGATCAAAACTAAGTAAAAAAGTTCATATGAACATGGGTTCGGAAATGCTTCCTAAGGGCACAGGGACCCATTGAAGAGGTAGGAATGGAAATCATTTTTTTGTAATATCTCTCAATCGCGTTGTGATAAATGAATGAAATGTGGTATACACAGCTAAATTTTGATGAGCAATTTGATGGACTAATCCATTTATTTCCACAAGGTCCATTGGGGTGGGTACGGGGGGGCCCTTGGTACTTTGCGTGTGTAACTTTTTCATCTTTGACTTTTTAACAAATTGGACAGCAAATTCCGTTTTCCCGAACTGTTTTACGTTAAAAAGGTACTCTTGTTTCAAATCGTTATCTTTAACGGTTTCTGAGAAAATCGCTCTTGAATTAATCCCACTTTGGTCAATTTCATAGTAATTTAAACAAAAAATAATAATAATAATTTTCCTTTCCTCTCTTTTCCATTTAAAGGATTAATTTTTATTTAATTTAATTTTTTATTATTATTTTTTTATTAAAATTAGATTAAATTTAAACAAAAAAATTTTTTTTGTTTAAATTACTATGAAATTGACCAAAGTGGGATTAATTCAAGAGCGATTTTCTCAGAAACCGTTAAAGATAACGATTTGAAACAAGAGTACCTTTTTAACGTAAAACAGTTCGGGAAAACGGAATTTGCTGTCCAATTTGTTAAAAAGTCAAAGATGAAAAAGTTACACACGCAAAGTACCAAGGGCCCCCCCGTACCCACCCCAATGGACCTTGTGGAAATAAATGGATTAGTCCATCAAATTGCTCATCAAAATTTAGCTGTGTATACCAAATTTCATTCATTTATCACAACGCGATTGAGAGATATTGCAAAAAAATGATTTCCATTCCTCCCTCTTCAATGGGTCCCTGTGCCCTTAGGAAGCATTTCCGGACCCATGTTCATATGAACTTTTTTACTTGGTTTTGATCATAGAATCGGCCTGTTCAGGGTTGGCAGCTAATTATGAGACACACTGTATAACGAGAAAATTTACTGAAACTGGTCTTTACCATTTTTATTTAAATATAAATGTAAACAAATAAGGGGGGGATGTGGACTGTTATGTAAAAGACCCTACATATCTGAATATATTTTGTTTAATTTGAAGTAATTTGAATTAAAGTTTAAAATATTAGAAATGTTTCGACATGATTTTTGAAAACTGTTGAAACCTTTCATGACTTTTTCGAAATTCCTAGGTAATATTTAATAATGCAAAATATGATATGTTCCAGTTGTCTTTTTATTTGAAATAACCGCTTTTCTCGATATCACATTTGTTACCTGGGGGTCTGCACAATGAATTCAAGCCTGGTTTATGTATCCACTTCAGTAACCTTTAAAATGTCAGGTATAAATTTATGGTACTCACCTTGTAAGCAATTTATTATATCCCAAATAATTTCAATATACTGAGGAATTATTCCCATTTTACTCATTTCGACAAATGAAGACATCACATCGAAAATATATGTTACACCCATAATAATAGCAAGTTTCAGAATTAACGACAACCTAAAAAATAAATTTTGTGGATGAATAATGGGTAAGTACCCACACAGGGTGTTAAAATAAGTGTAAGAGGCTGTAAAAGCAAACAGTACTCCAAAAATTAAGAATAAAATGTGACTACAGAAACGTCTCGATTCCAAAACCTGTGTTTGTTTATATCCTCCAAACAAGTTGACAAAATCAATTCAAATTTGGTGCAGGGTATAACCTAATAAATATGTTGATTTGAATATGGCGACGATAAATGAAATTCAAGGGCGGAGATTCAGGGGTATCGTAATTTTTTTGATCAGTACTCCTACAACACCGAAAAAAACTGGATGGTAAATAACATTGAAAGAATTAACATTTTTATTTCATGAAATACACATTATTAAAGACGCTCAAACAGTCCTCTTTGAATGTCAATGGTAGTCGCACATCTTGTTAAAAATGAATTACGAGTCCTCTCAAATGTCCAAGGTTGGGCTTTAATTGTATTCGCTTCTCTTATTCGTTGTTGTAGAACTTGCATGTTCTCATCTGGTTCAGCATACATCAAACTTTTAGGATAACCTCCCGATCTAGATGGCCGTTGAACTGGTTCATCAAGTCCAATCTATCTTCGTTGATAAGTTTCATTTAGGTGCATAAACCACAAGCCACGCCTTATATTCTGTTCAAATAATGATATACACCTCTCTTAAAAAATTTAGATATACAGGACCGTTCAAATGATTAGGATTAGATGCAACAGGTCCTATGAACATGTCTGCCAGAGTGCCAATACAAACATTTAAAGTAAATAGTTTTTGAATTCCGCTCTAGCTCGGGTGTGGAAACGGATCTAGGTTTCCAGAGTTGATAGGTATTTTCCCAAATTTTACAGTGTCCTAGATCCTGATGGAGTCTGGTGAATGTTCAACCAGAAGGAACTGGGAGATTGGGATAAGCCTGCGATTATAGACAACGAGCTTCAACACCATTACCATTACCACGTCCATAAATGCAATGCTTGTCTGCCATTTCTGCATTGGTTTTATTTATTTACAATAAAATAATACACGCAAACAATAAAAATCAATATAATGATGAGTAAAAATATGCTTTTTTCCTAATTTTGAATGTATGGCAGCTCGTAAACTGTCTTATACTATGTAGTCTAGCCTCTAGAGCAGTAAAAGTAGGCTTTGGCATTTGTGTTTGTCATATATTTTGTTGAACAGAAAAATCCCATATATTATGTAGAATAATAATCCGAGTTTGCCTACTCCAAAAAACCATTGCTAAATTCAGGGAACAACAAACATACAAAAAGAACGAAAAATTACCCGTTTTTCTACATATTTTCCCCCGTTACATTGAAAGTAAGCCCTAAATAAAAAAAAGTTATTCTTTATTTTTTTTGTTTATTTGACGATTTTCTATAAAGTTACAACTGCGAATCAAAAAAGTTGAATTTTGCTTTAACAATGGGTGAAAAATAGAAGAAAATCACATGTATATTTGGAGCAATTTTTAAAATAAGTAAATGTTTATAAATATTGATGAAACTTTGTGAACAAATAGTAAAATATATGTCAATTCTATCCTAAAAATTTTGCAACGATCGATGCCGTGGTTTTCGATTGACAGGATTGTTAATTAGGAATATTTCAAAAAGTTTATCCCATACCGTGGATTTAAATTAAGGTTTACAAAGGGCACACAATTTTTTAGAGATACTTATAATAATTAACAATGATCAATACTAAATAGTAAAAATATATACACTTTTATAATCATTTAAAATTTTTTAAATTTTTCAGCATTTTACAATTATTTACAGAGTAAAATGCTGAAAAATTAAAAAAAATTCTAAATGGTTATAAAAGTGTAAAAATATGTATATTTAGTATTGATCATTGCTTATTGTGACAACAAGCATCTCTAAAAAATTGTGTGCCCTTTCTAAACCTTAATTTAAACCCACTGTACGCGATAAGCTTCTTGAAATTTTCATAATTAACAATCCTATCAATCGAAAACCACGCTATCGATCGTTGCAAAATTTTTAGGGTACAATTGACATATGTTTTACTATTTGTTCACAAAATCTCATCAATATTTATAAATATTTACTTATCTTAAAAATTGCTCCAAATATACATATGATTTTCGACTATTTTTCGCTCATTGTTAATGCAAAATTCTACATTTTTGATTCGTAGTTGTTGTAACATTATAGAAAATCATCAAATAAACAAAAAATAAAGAATTACTTTTTTTAATTTAGGGTCATTTTTCGTTATTTTTGTTTGTTTGTTGTTCCCCTGATTTATCAAAGGTTTTTTTGGAACAGGCAAACTCGGATTCTTTTTCTACATAATATTTGGGATTTTTCTGTACAACGAAATAGATGACTTCAAATACAAACGCCTCGAATGTTCTACCACCTGAACTAATGAAGAACACTTGTATAACTGGTACAGCCAAGGATATTGCCTTTAACTAGTCAAAAGACTGCCATAAATTCTCTGAAAATTAAGCATAAAAACGCCTTCCTTAAGATAAAAAAGTAAAATTTTGTATTGTCAAAAATATTTGTTATAAGAAAACTAATTTTTTGCTATTTCCTAGAAAATGTACGTTTCCAAAAATTTGTTAAGTAATTTTTTCTACTTTTTGTGTGTTTTCCTATTACGATTTTTATAATTTTAAAAACACCCTGTAGTAGAATTATTAATGAACTTTAATACCCATTCTATGTAAATATCTAATAGTTCACTCCTGAAATATTCTTTGAAAAGAAAAGAACATCTTTTATGGTTATAAACAAATAGTTCCACTAACCTTTCCTTATCTTTGTTGAAACTTGACTTCTTCTCACTTTTGGTGGTGTCGTTAATTTTGTTTATCTCGTTTTTTATTCTCAAACAATACAAAATTGTTTTGAAAAAAAGTGCAGTGTTGACTAACTGTATCAAAAAATGGGGAAGTCGTAGGAAGATAATTGCACCATAGTTGTTTGGTCCTGAAATAAAATAATAAATTAATAAGTGTATTAAGCTATTTTCTCAACATTACAAAGTTATGCCAGCTACACACATAGCGACAAATCGTAACTGCTTAACTGAGCAGCTTAAAACGTTTCGATTTGGTTCATATGTACGTGAGAAATACATACGAAAACCAAATTATTATTTTTCATTTATAAATCAGTCCAACCTGCCCAGTTTAATGTGTCACCAATTATTATCACTGTACGTGTAGCTGGTATTACTAAAACCAGAAGGGGAGAAAAGGAAAGTGACATAGTTTCCAGTCTTAAGTATAGAAAAAACAAATTTTAGTTATAAATATTCATTGCAAATAAACAAGATGTATATTTTTAAAGTCGTAGAGCAAAAACTTGAAGTATCTCGACGTTCTGCTTATTATCATTATTTACTTCAAGATGACATGAGATCACAACGTAAAATATACTGATGATTTATAGAAAGCAATACTTAATTGTTGAAATAAAGGAATAAGTGATTCAAGTTCAAGTTTTTTGAGTATATTCCAAAGATTATTATCAATTATATTAAAATCCACTGATATATTAAAGATTTAGTGCTATTCTTACGTGTTTAAATACTCAAAACATTATCGCTTCTATAGTGTTTTCATATAAATAAACTGGGTATCGTTCTTTTATTAATCAAAATGTTTTAAATAATTGTTATTAAATCATTAATTTGACAAGAAATTGTTTAATACGTCTGCAAACATTTCATTTCGAACAATTTTTGAAAGTATAACAAGTCCAGTGCAGCTTAGTAATGACTCACATGCTAAAAATAATTACTTTATTATAAAAAGTGATTTATTAAATTGTAAAAAACTAAACATCGTTTACAGTCTAGTTCATACGATCTTATACAATCATTAATCACTGCTGAAGTATTCTTCTAAACAATAACTCAGTAAAGGTCAGTACTCTTAATTCCATAGTTATGGTTTGGTGTAATTACCTACAATATCTGCGTTTGATACATTTTTTCTTTATTATAATATACGTCTCAGTTTTAGTTATAGATAGGAAGTATAGTTTGGTTTTTGTTGCTTTTTTGGATAATAGGTAAATAGGTATATCGTATACTTTTAAAAACTTGCTGACTAACATTTAATTCTTTAAAATGCAACTACTGGTATACATCTTTAAACATATTGTATCTGTGATCCTTTTGGATTTTTTGAAGAAGTGATTTTAGGTCAAGAAGGATGACTGCATCTCATAACTCGAAAAAAGCTTTCATAGTTATTAATAAAAGGTACAACAGCAAATCATTTATGCACTAAATTTACATAAATAAACGGACTTTAGTAACTTACTGTTTTCGATGAAGCATATATTGGTGCCCACGAAAGGTTGAATGACGTAAGGAAGAATTTTCTTCTCACTGAAGAAGAATATTATCAAAGTTAGTAACGTCGGCATGCCCCAACCATAAATCAGATAGTATAGTAGCTTCTTTAAATCTTTTCGCCTTTGGTACACTCCCACAGATTGTTTCGTAGACCTAAATATAAGGAATGCTTAGAACGCGGTTCCGTATAAAGAAAATTATTTCAAGCATGCACAGATTATCAAAATATACAAGGTGTTCATAGATATCATGTATATAAGGGAAGGGGTAATTCTTTGCCTTATTTCATAACTAAAAATTCATATAAACATAGATCCGCAATATGAATTTTTAGTCATGAAATAAGCCAAAGCATTCCCCTTCCCTTATGTACATAATATTTAGGAACATCCTGTATATGTCCTTAGAATTTTATTTAATTTAACATTGATGTTAACAATATTTGTAGTACATTCTATATTCCATTTATAATTTGTCATTTAGCAAAGCGCAAAAAGTTTGTATACTGTACACATAGAAGAGGGTCATGAATTCATATTTTTTTTTACTCCATCCATGTTTCAGAGAAATTCACACCTCTCACAGTTCAATTCCCTTGGACAAGCCTACCTTGACCATAAATTAACATTTATTATACAAACAGAACAGTACACTTTTGACGAATTACATAAACAATCACATCATTGTTTTTCTGAGAAAATATAATTAGGTAAGGTGCAGTTTTTTATACCCAACTCACAGTTTCCTTTAAACGTAGTATCTGCCTTCGAACTGTAACTGATTTATAGAATGTTTGAAGGTCTCGTAACTTCTATTTTCTAAACAGAAAAATGACTCAGTCGTACTGATATCAACAATCCATTTTTAATACGCTTAGAACTAATGGATTCGTTATATCTATACTCTTTGTGGTGATAAAAAAAATTGACAACAAAAAGCTTTCGGTATTAGTAGGACTAAATTAAACGTGTGGCTACCAAATGTGTCGGTCACATGTATGGAGCGTGTTTATTCTTCATAGTCAAATAAAAAAAAAAGTCATTAAGTAGGAGGATGACTTGTTTGTTTATGGTCATTGGATTTAATTTTAAGGACACAGAAAGTAAAAGAGTATAACTGGAATAGACTATGACGAGAATCTTGAACATGTTAAGCTCAGAATTTTGCTTTAAAAAATCCAAGTGCTGTACTATTTCAGAATTGTAATTATAGATTAAATTAACTTCCACTTGAATACGTGATGGTATAAATTGAGGAGAACAGTATGTATACACTCGTACTTTTTAAAAATAGCCTAGATTCGGAGTACTCGTAATGCATTTAGGTGTGGGTTCAAATAGCTAATTGAATGAGCAAATATATATTTCAAAGTAACATTACGTCACCATAAATTATTTTATATATGATATGTCAAAGTTGTTTATAATATTAGTAGCAAATATGTCCATTATAATCTTGGTAAAAACTTCGCTTACGATACTGATATAGGAAAACAAATAAATACAGGGTAGCCCATCGAAAACGTTCCGCAAGGCATTACAGGGTAGTAATGAACTTTTCGGCAAAATCCAAAAACAGGTAAAGTTTGCTTCTGAGGGGGACAACGTTTGGCGCAAAAAGCATAGCAAAATCTTCAACCCCCTAAGTGGGGGTGCCATCCCCCAAATTTTTTTAAATGGGAATGGGGGTCAAGTGGGGGGTCATTAGAAAGGGCTTTTAATTCTCTATACATCGATTCTTACTTTTTGAAAATCGATCCATTATTTTAGAAAATATGCAGCTTTGAAAATACGAACAATATTTTTGACGAGAAATGCGAAAATCGATTTAATTTTACTTCAAAACTTACGGTATTAGCTTGGTAAATTCCTTCAAAAGAATTCGCTTTTTTTTTTCTGATTTGCGAATTCTTTAGCCTGATTTTGGTGAGCAAAAAATTGTCCGCTTTTTGTTTCGTATTTAGATAGGCCACAAGAAGTTGCTAGATAACTGTCTTGTGACTTGTAGTTGAAGAGTACCAATACTGCCGAGTCTTTTAAATTGATTAATTATGGTGTACTCAATTCCAGAAAGAGTAGAAATTATTGAGCTTTTTTTCAAAAACAATGAATGCGGAAATCGGGTCGCCGAACTGTTCAACCAACGGCATCCTGAGAAACATGCGTCTGGAAAAATTGTTCGCGAATTGGTGGCCAAATTTCGCGAAACTGGCTCCGTTCATAACAAAAAGAGGCAGGTTGAAAATCCGGTACTAAATGAACCTACGGAAATAGCGGTATTGGGGCAAGTGGCAATGGATAGTACGCTGAGTACAATGCAATTGGCTACTGCGACAGGAGTGAGTCGTACAAGTGTCCAACGAATATTAAAAAAATACAAATTCCATCCTTATAAGATTCGGCTAGTGCAAGAGCTAAATGAAGACGATTTTGATCGTCGTTTGCAATTTTGCGAAATAATGACTGAACGAGCGATAAACGATAATTTCCTCTTTAATGTGTGTTTTTCGGACGAGTGTACGTTCTTCTTGAATGGTTTAGTGAATCGCCATAATTGTCGTTACTGGGCTGATACCAATCCAAGGATTTTCCATGAGACACACTCCCAACACCCCCAGAAGTTGAATGTATGGGCAGGTATTTTTGGAAATTCCATTGTAGGTCCTTTTTTCCTTCCTGGAAATTTGACAGGCGATATGTACTTGGATTTACTACAAAATGTCATCGACCCAGCTCTAACAAATATCATAGAGGACGACCCTGCTTACAATGAACACGAACTGATTTTCCAGCAAGACGGAGCTCCTCCACATTACTCGCTCAATGTGCGCAATTACCTAAATGAGACGTTTCCAGGACGCTGGATAGGACGAAGAGGTGCAATTGAGTGGCCCCCTCGGTCACCCGACTTAAATCCTTTAGATTTCTTTCTCTGGGGGCACATTAAAAGCAAAGTTTACAGCACTCCACCTGATACCTTGGAAGATCTGCGAGGACGAATCATTAATGTATGTCGCGAAGTAACACCGCAAGTGCTCCAGAATGTTCGACAACGGTTTGAAGACAACCTGTATCATTGTATGCAAGTTGGCGGACAACATTTTCAGCATTTACTTGACTAATACCGTAAGTTTTGAAGTAAAATTAAATCGATTTTCGCATTTCTCGTCAAAAATATTGTTCGTACTTTCAAAGCTGCATATTTTCTAAAATAATGAATCGATTTTCAAAAAGTAAGAATCGATGTATATCTAAAATTAAAATCAGTGCTAAAAGGACTAATCCACTAAGCAGAGGTTTTTTCCAGGAAAAAAATGTAGAAGTTTTTTTCTCACCGGTTCTATATGTTTTTCGGGGTGCTGAATCCGAATCTGAGGTTTGCCACCTCGCCAGGCGTCTGCTTCACAAGGAAAACTGCAAAAGACATAAAATTTTCGGTACTTTTTTCAGTTTTTTAACTATAACTCGAAAACTAAACGTTTTTTATTATAACTATGATATACCAAATTAAAGTAGATAAAATTTCCTACAAATACGTATAATAACTCTATAGTCTGGAAAATCCATAACGTCGTTAGATCGTGTTGAGAAAAGGCATTTCTTGACTTTCCGCTAAAAAAGATGAATACGTTATTCTAACTGCGCGCTGGTGTCCTACATCAACTTCATACACCTCTAAAATCAATTATTTTATGAGTACCTGATATGTCCAGGTTACATTTAAGGAATTGTCAATCGTGAGTGAGGTCCATATATATGATCAACGAGCCTCCTAATTCAAACGAAATCGTACTAATTACTCTTAATTCAAGGGGAAGATAGAAAGTAAGTTTTGATAAATGGAACAAATTTGTATTTAAACGAAAGAAAAAAGCAAAAACACCATTATTTAATAATTTTCATATTCATTCGTGGTCCTCATCTGCAGAATTATCACCTGAAACAACGAGAATGGAGATCACTGTAATATAATCCATGTCGTTTTTGTACATTATGGACAAAATTTATTATGTCTGCACAATAGAGTTTAATATTATTTTTAAAAAAGAGACAACCGAAAATAAGATAAAGAAGAAGGCAATACCTGCATGAGGCTCAGGATTGCGTTCGCAGCCTCGGAGAAGCTTCTGATATTCATTGCCTGCAAGTGCCAGAAGGGCTGCAAGGGTAATTGCGGATGCAGAAGGGTTGGGTTATACTGCTTCAGACTCTGTTTGAATTGTGAAGGAAGGTGCTCCAATGTAGAAATACTGCTCAGTGATGACGATCAAGACGTTTCACCTGAGAAGATGGAAGGTAATTTCTACTATTACAAATAATTAATATTCTGATCTAGTATTTATCACCGTAAATTAGAAACTATACCTTCACAGATCAAAATGTCAGTGGAGAAATCAGCGCCCTTCCTTTAAGAGTTCGAGCAGTCCACTGCCCGGACAAGACTAAAAGGAAAACATTACGTCACTCCGGATATACAGCCTGGTCTATCTAAACGGAACATCTGCGAACGCAATCCTGAGCCTTATGCAGGTATTGTCTTCATTTTCATCTTATTTTCGGTTTTCTCTTTTTTTAAAATAATATTACACTCTATTGTGCAAGGACATAATAAATTTTGTCCATAATGAATATGAAAAACATGGATTCTATTATAGTTATCTAAAGTCTCCATTCTCGTTGTTTCAGTGATAATTCTGCAGAAGAGGACGACGAATGAGTATCAAAATTATAAAATAATGGTGTTTTTGCCTATACAAATTTGTTCCAAATATGTTTCCTTTTATCAAAACCTTCTATCTTCCTCTTGAATTAATAGTACGATTTCGTATGAACTAGGAGGCCCGTTGAACATATGTATATGAACCTCACTCACGTTTGACAATTCCTTAAATGTAACCTGGACATACCAGGTACTCATAAAACAATTGATTTTAGAGGTGTATGAAGTTGATAGTAGGACACCAGCGCGCAGTTAGAATTACGTATTCATCTTTTTTAGCGGAAAGTCAAGAAATGCCTTTTTTCAAAACGATCTAACGACGTTATGGATTGTCCAGACTTTAGAGTTATTATACGTATTTGTAGGAAATTTTATCTACTTTAATTTGGTATATCATAGTTATAATCAAAAACGTTTAGTTTTCGAGTTATAGTTATAAAACTGAAAAAAGTGTCGCAAATTTGAGGTTTCTTACAATTTTCCTTGTGAAGCCGACGCCTGGCGAGGTGGCAAACCTCAGATTCGGATTCAGCGCTCCAAAAAACCTATGAGAAAAAAACTCATACATTTTTTTTCTGGAAGCGCCGTTTCTGAACCTTGGATGAACCGTTTTCGAACTATTGATGACATCAAAGCAAATTCGTCACAGACTTTAAAAGCCATTTCAAATTAATCTATCCAGGACTGCTTCGCGAAATGGAAACACCTCTGGAAAAAGTATGAGAATAGGGGAGTGGAGTACTTTTAAGGAGACAATGACAAGAACCAATAAAGTCTAAAATTCAGTATGTCCAACTTAAAAAATAAAATTAAAATCTCAATATGTCCTACTTAAAGAGTGTAAATCTGTAGATTACTTAGCCACGTCGGGAGTCCCGCAACGATCTGTTCTTGGGCCCCTACTGTTCAACATTTTTATCAATTATATAACCAATTGCTTAGATATTAATTACCTTCTCCATGCTGATGGTGTTTTTCCACCTATTGGCTTTCCACAAGTCGACTAATTAGATCGACATTCGTTGAAAAGTCGTGATTTAAGGCGCCAGTGCCACTGTGTACTATTTTTATTTAAAATTTTGAATAACCAGATTGACTGTCCAGATATTTTGCATCATCTTAATTTTTACGTTCCGAGGGTCAATTGAACAGTGGGAAACACTTTTTATTTATCAACACCACGTACAAATCTATTTAAATATTCACCTATTTACGCAATGTGTAATTATTGTAATTTATTAGGCAATCCGTTGGATATTTTTAATTCCAGTGCTACCATAATAAAATCACTATATTTTAGCTGACGTGTTTGTGGGTATATTATCCTTTTTTAATTGCAGCTTTGAATTATTAATAATGTTTTATTTTTATATTGCTTACAAAATAACTTTTAAGCATGTTTTTGTTTTATTGTACTTTTATCCATTGTCGTTTTTACTCTTCTAATGATTCTACTGTAATTTTGTATTCTCTTTACTCTCCTGTTCTGTAGTTGGGTTTTTACACCTGTAGGACAGTATATCAATAAATAAATAAATAAATAAATAAATAAATATAATTAATAATAAAGTTTAAAAAATAAAGTTCGGTTATTTTCTGAACAGATCTCGTACTTGGACAACGAAAGGCTATCGGGATATAAAAAAACCAATTTTGGTATGAGTAGAATATAAACTGCACCTTACACCAATATGTAATATTGTCCTTCCGTTGAAATAGTAACTAATCATTACCAAAATTACTCTTTCACCATTCTTTGTTAATATTTTATATCCTCAAGTCATAATTAATTATGCTGCAAACTGCAAACAATATAACACCCATATTTATTTGCTTTTTATTGAATTTCTAATTAAATTAGGTATAGCATGTGTAGGAAGTAGGTGTATCCCTTTTTTATATATTACATAGTCAAGTTAAACAGCACTTTAATGAAACTAATTATATTATAGGAGACAGTTAATTTGTAAGTATAATTTTTCTGTGATAATATCCTTAACGATGCTAAATCAAATACAGCACACCCCTTACACAATACGCATGACTGCATGTGTTCACTCTAAAAGCAAATTTTTTAAAAGCAATGACTCTCACCTTCATGTCGGTATGTATGTACATTTCAGGAAAAAACAAGTACACAGAGCTGGCTTTCACATCTTCAGTTTAAAAATTAAATAAATATGAGAGTAGGTATATTTAAAATATATCAAATTTAATGGTTCTAGAAAATAAATACATTTCTTAATTTGTGTCTCATTGCAAGTTAAGCTGTTGGCTATTAGTAAAATCAAACGATAAAAATCAGCTCTGTCACCTTTTGTCATTAAAAATATGCATTGTAACTCACCTTCTTACTTCGTAATGTCTTCATGGAAAGCAAAACAAAAATATGACACTGTTAAAAAGCAGTAACATTTAATTTGCAGCTACTTTATTTTTTTCTTCTATTTGGTATTTTCTTTTTCCTTTCTAATCTGTATGTGATTAGTTTACAGAGTTACTGATAATTGGAAGATACCAAATGGAAGAATAAATATATATAATACATGTGCATAAAAACAAGCTTCTCACAAATGTAATTATTTGCAGAATAATAGATAAATTTCTTCTTACTGAAGATTTTAATATTTACTGGGCCTCGACCTGGCAAGAATTTTGAAGAAAATATAACAATTATAAAATTTTGATTCCTTATTTTAAATGCAACGCCCTGTGTATTACTCAATTTTTTGGATTCTTCAGAAAATTATAAAAAATTTTTGTTGAAAAAAACTGCAACTAAAAATACCAATCGACGTGTCTGAGCGTTTTTTAAAATACGCCTCCATTCATTTATTATTGAATTTATTCCATTTGGCTGATACACACTGTATGTACACATTAAATATTTTCGAACATACAGGATGTTCCATTTCTTCTAGGTTTTGCCTAATACAATTTTTTCAAATAGGACACACTTATATACAAGAGAAATTTATATTATATCTAACGTTTTCGTGTAACTTTCTATCTAACGTTTTGGTGTAACTTTTTTCAACTAAATATGATAACAAAATGAAATTTTCACCATTCGTTCAAGCACTATTTTTTACATTGCTTACATAATAAGTACATTTTAAATCCAAAAATAGTCATTACCGGACTATTTCAAAGCTTTCAATCACGGATGTTATTATTTTTTCAATAACTTTGTTAGATTATTCTTAGCATATGCAGATAAAAAGTTTTACTTCCTTTCCATTTTATTAAGGGATTACATTACAGTCTATTTCTTATAGTATGCGAAGTATTAGTAGTTTTCCAAATGTTTATTGTTATTTCCGTTTTAAAAATGGATGTCGCATAAAAATAGAATTTTCAAAACCAAAAGAATCTATTGAAAAATTTGTACGAGAAAGTTCAAATGAATGTTCTAATAAAGTATGTTACTTTGACAAAACATTTGATATATTTGAGTATAAAACAAAACTTTTTTTTAAACATCAAGTAACAGCAAACACTGTAGGGATTTTTTTGTATTATTCGTATTACCATCTTAAATAGAACACTCTGTATGTACAATTGCATAAGTATTAGGAAAACTTTGTGAATGCGACATATAATTTCCAAATATCTGATATCTAGATAAGAATTATAAAACTTTAAGCTTTAACTAAATATTTGCGGATTTCATCGTAGCTATCGTTTACTACTAACTTTTTTACGGAGGCTTAATCTAATGTAATTAACAAACAGTATCGGCTATATACAAACAGCAAATAATTACATTTGCCTTATTTCCAAAAATAGTCTATCTAATAACAAAAATCAGTATTGCAGAAAATTCACGCTAGGTATTTTCCCAAATTTTGTTCAGATAAGTAATATTATCATATACATATTTGTTTGTCATTTTGTTGCCTAAGCCTTTGATCTGTGATTATGTATTTGATATTTGAAAATTTTATTATATATTTGAAAATAACGTAGTATACAGGTATAAATTCAACTGAAATATCAACTTACAATTATAAATTCATTATTTGTATATCTTTATTGAATTGTTGGTATTTTATCCTGAACTATTTAGTTCAAACGAAAACAAGTGAGTTTTTGGTCGGCTTTATTAGGCAAAAATAATTGAAAAGTAAGTTTTTTCATAGTTTTTATTAAAACTTTTGGCTCATTTGTAAGCTTTTTAAAGAAGGAATATGATCCTTAAGTTATTTTTTTAGTTTTATCGTACTCTGGCAATTATTTAGGCACACTCAAACGGTAGAAAAGTTTTAGGTTATGTCATTAATTTCGGTTTGAAACTTCGAAGACCTTGCTCCTTAAGTCGTACTCGTGGAAAATTTCCTAATCGTACCGGTACGACTTTGGCACTGAGAAAAATTGTTTAGTGATTACTTAGAAAACTATAAAAACAATGATAACAGATGAAACATGTATGAAGAATAAAAAAACAAAAGACAAAGAATCATGGAAGAAATTGTTGTAACAAATTATTGCTAGCTTAAAAAAATTTTGTGTTTTATTAATTATTAGAAAATGTTTTTTTTAATAAATAAAGATTCAATATATGCAGAAGAAATATTTAAAGCATAAGTGTGAATATTAAACTTAAACGAAAAACTCGGAACATTTATGTGTATTCAGCCCCATCAAATCTGTAACTGTAACTGTTTAAAGAAAAAACGCACCTAATAAGGAAAGAACCAACAAATTAATGGAATCTGCTTCAACCGTGGCACTTGCAATATCCGATGACAATCTTTGCGCTGATAAATATCCTTTATTAGATATTTAATAAACCTGATACCTTGCCGAAAATATAACGTTACAATGTAATCTTATACAAGGTCAAACGTCAATAATTAACTGTCCGACAAACCCGTATGGATTATGGATAATCGATTGCTTAATAAATAAAATCCCTATAAATCTATTACCGCAGGGGCAAAGACCAAATTTTCTTCCCGCTTATCCCTGTAACTTCTAAAATCTACAAAAGCTCTAAGGTGGCTATTTGTCGAACGGGGACGATATTGTGCTTTGCCGTTCACCGTCATAGACAAGTTAATATCTCCAGATATCCGGCAAACAAATATCTAGGCAGTGTGAGACAAATTGCTAAGCACCTAAGAGCTTTTGAGAAAAAATAAATGTACCAAGGAAGAGGAAGAACGTACGTTAATTTTTTTTTATGTACAAAAAATGTATATAAATTTAAGAAACATAATATATCATATAGATTTACGAGGAGGAGAGTATTATTTTCATATGTACTTCAAGATGTACTACTTTTTAAGTTGTACTGGTACATTTACGAAATCAGCAACATTTGCATGATAGTTGTTTCACATTGACAATTTATTGATCAATTAATTCATGAAGTCGCTTCATCAAGAAATTGGACAAGTGTAATGCACCAAATCTGCTGTCAAATAACTAACAAGTTCTTGACGAATTAGAGCATGTTCTAATTTTCGTCAATTTCTTCGTGAAGTTCGGAAGTACCAACCCAACAGATTTCCAGTTCCAGCCTCAGATCAGTAATGAGGTTATGTTATTGGAATATGTAAATAATTGTGTGGCGTCGTGCTAGTTTTGCATTGTTTTTACTGATTTGTTATTTACAAAAACTAATACATATTTATATAATATGTGTCAGAATGGTACCGCTGTTGTATCACTACAATTATGAGTGGAAAGGTGACATTTTTGAAATTTATTTGCTTATTTGATTCATTGGTAGAACTGATTCATACGTCAAAAAACTTGACAAAGTCTGTAGAAGTGTAAAACCACACTGTTTACCAATAAATTCGTGAATTAATTGAAGAAGAACTTCGTCAATTTATTGATGAATAAATTGTCAATGTAAAACAGCTATAAGGCATATTTGGTTTTATCGACTTATTTTGGCTACCAGTATCTCCAGATTTCCCAACCTGACCCAGACACCCTGTATATTTATATAATCTTCTATTTATATTTTATTTATAAATATACAAATTTCTATTAATATAAAATAATAGAAAATATGGATACAATCTTCAAATTAAAATAGACAGCAACTTTTACAGATTGGTAACTTTGACAAGATGGAAAATTACTGAAAAATGAAGAATTACTCTACATGAACAAAGCTCTCTGAAACAAGAACTACCCAACGTGATCAAAAACGCAAGAAGAAACCAGAATTAACTGACGTGACCAAAAGTTCCCACGTTTTGAAAAATTATTCAATGTAAGTAGGTAATTGAAAAGCTTTAGAATGGTAAATATTCCAAGGAACGCTATTTAAGTATATGCAAATAGCAATTAAAACTAAAGAATTTAGAATAAGATAAATTCCAAAGAAGAAAGAAGATTTTCCCAAGTGAGTTATATGACGTATCACACGAGTGCCATACAAAATTTTATCCAACACTCATATAATTTCGTTTTAATAATAAATAAATGTTACTTAAAATTTCAACCAAGGGTTGTCAGCAAACAAACAATATTTTTTTAGTTGAAATCCTAAAACCAAGACTGAAAAAATGGAAAATGTGGAAATTCCATCTGAAATTTTAGAAAAAGCTAATGCGGCTACTGTAGGCATCATTCTGGAGAAATCAAAATCTATATACTATACAACAAAGAACTGAAGGAATTTCAAGATTGGAAAATGGCTGGCTTATTTTTTCAATGTAAGTGAGAAATTAGCTCCATCCATATTGTGGACTAAATATTCCATGTTGAAGTCAACTTTGAGAGTTTACAAGAACATTGAAATTTCTAAATTCGGAAGACTAGTGGCATCTCTAAAGTCTAGGCACAAACATTTTCAACCAAAAAAATCCATCCATTTTTGCGTGAAGCTCTAGACGAAGATCATCTTATGAATAAGGTAGGTTCTATTGAATAGTTTAACTGAGTTATATTTATTAAATTTGTTGTTTTTAGGTAGCGTTGATATTAGGAGTTTTTGGCGCTTGCCGTTGCGAGAAATTGACCCATCTAGGCATAGACAATATAAAAGACAAAGGGCAGTATATCCACATCATGATTTCAAATACTAAAACGAACAAACCAAGAAGCTTCGCTGTGTTAAATGAAGGATTTTGTGTTAATCCAATTGAATTAATTAGAAAATATTCTAAGCTACGGCCTCAAAGTGTGCAGCAAAAAAGCTTCTTTTGCAATTTTCAACTTACTTGGCCAATGCTGGAGGGGATATTACAACACTCAAGGATGGATGGAAGTCATCCACCTTGGCAGAAGGTTATATAGAAGAGTCAATTTCCAGCAAAATTGATATTTCTAAAAAGATACAAAGGGTGCAGACTCCTGAATCAAGCACAAGGAGGGACAATCTGTTCTATAAATTTACCACAACCACAAGATGATTCCAATAATCCTTTGGCATCAAATTACGGCTTTACCATAAATGTTAATGTTAATATTAATAAGTAGGTACATTGTAAGTTTGTAGTATTTTAGGTCATTTGTTGACTTATTATTACTGTTTCAAATTGATTTTCTAATAAAAACTAGAAAAATAAACAAAACATTTATCTTTTTATGATTTCTATAAGTCACTAGTGGATTATAAGTGTTGCGTTTAAGTGGATTGTGAGCAAATGGTAGCGATATTAAACTAATAGCAAAAACAACAAATCAAAAGAAAAAAAAAATAAAAACTTACCCAACTGGATGAAGGACTATGCGATGATAATGCCGGTGAGGGAGAGAGAGGAGGGAGAAAAAATGGGAATTATCAAGGGTCACTATTTTCTGTTTGAATATAAACTATATAACCAACTATCGCACGACCGCCGAGGAATCATAAACTCTACTCTCGTATCGAACGCGTGTCTCTCCAAATCAATATTTTTACAAAAACTTTTAAGATAAGAATTAATATAAACGGTACATGAAGTGACCTCTACCAATAATAGCTTTAATTAAAAGAAAAGGAATTTAATTATTTACAACGGCTCAAACAATAAGTCATAACTTACTAGTGTCTTATGAGTTATAACTAACTAGTGACTTATAGGCCACATTATTTCTTTAAAACCAAAGAAATTATAGTATCATTATATACAAGTGTTGGCTAAATATGTTTAATTGACTAATTTTGGATAACACTGTTTATTCATTTTTAATATGGTAAGAAATAATAATTACTTTGTAATGCGTTTTTCATAGCTTTCCAATTCAAAATTCGATGTAGTGTCTTTTTTTCTTAGTAAAAATTAATTAATTAATGTAGATCGAAGGTTTTAAAGCAAAATAAAGAAGTAGGATTTTACAATTGTTTATTTGAATTAATCGTAACGCTGTTACAAAATTAAACGAGTTTCTTTGAAGCTATTATTCGCGACAAATACATATTTTCTTAAATAACTGTTTGATATATCCATTAAAATCATTCTTTATTGTATAGACTGTTTACGACATTACCAGACGTTGCATATATTTAGGCCATTTCATTGCACTGTCCATTAATTTTCTATTTTAAAGAAGTATCTACCGCATAATACAAACGTAATTTAGATAAGTGCGAACATAATTCACCATTAACTTCGAACAGACAACATCGTAAAATCAAAACCACATACAACTTTACTTCAGGTTGTGTGAAATCGAAAAAACAAACAATTAAATTTGGTAAAGCAAACGTCGATGTCAGAATTTTTTCACATTTACCGAGGTGAGTTTATTTTCCGTTTATTTTGGCAACGTTAAATAAATAAAGACTAGTCAGTATGTAAAGTGATCGATCTAAACAAAGGAGCGGCCTGCAAATACTTTCCAATCGGGTCATGACGCAATGCAACCATTATTTATACGCCTATTTCACACTTGCTAATTACGAGTTTTTATCCAATCGAGAGCTTACGGATCTGCCATTCAGATTCACACGAGTGTTTGCGTACAACTTTTCGTATTTGGTGATTTGGTCGTCAAAGTAGTCCTATGTCCTTTTATATTAGCAGTTCTATGCCTTTTATATTGGTCATTTTGGTGTATTTACATCACTATAAATCCGTAAACTAGAAGAGTTAAAAAGTTGGTTAAATTGCAAAAATGGTCCGCATTTTTATGCTGTTTAAGATGACTGGAATCGTTTCTGATATACAAGGTGCATCTAAATAACACCAAAAAATGTAAATGTAAAATGCATATCTGCCATTTCTAAATTCGAATAGTTAACCATAATTTCGGTTTATCAACTAATATTTTCTACACAAAATCATAAAACTTGTGAAAGAGTAAGAAACAGTAACAATAAATGACGTTGAAATTTGTTTCTATCGATTCCATTGCAAAGAACGGGCCACTAGTTCTTTCGGCCAAGTACACTCGCGTTAAACAGCTTATTTTTTTAAAAATGCGTTGCAATAATTTTTTTTTTCTCATAAATCCATAACTTTTCTAAAGAACTTGAAGAGATTAAAGAATTACTAAATAAATGGGGCTTTTTAGACATATTTTTTAAAAGAAAAAAATTATATCGAAAAAAAAAATTATAAGAAATAGTGTAATAGAGTGTACAAAAAAGGTTGAAAAAATTTCAAAAAGTGTAGTTTTTTTGACAGTTAATGTTCACCAAGTTTGATTTCTTTAGCTTGATATAGGTACATAGAAAATAAAAAAGAAAAACATTTTTTTTTGTAATTTTTGGAGGGGCGTAACTTTTCAGATGAGTTTTTTTCAAAAAATTTTATACCGAAGACCCCTATTAATTTTCATTAGAGAATCGCTCCTTACATTTTTTCGGTGTTATTTAGATACACCCTGTATATCGAAAAATTTGAAAACTTGTTCTAAATGTTTACTTGCTTTTGGAAATGACGTATTTTGACTTTCTGACGAATGACCCAAGTTTGGTCGTACTTTTATGCTACAAAAATACGACATTAACTTTCTTATTTTAAATGGAACACCCTATACATTATCATATTTTCGGATTCTACGTGAAATTTGAGGGTCTCTAGATTAAATAATCTCTATACTTAGGAGTTATGGATTTTGAGATATTAATTTTTAAAGAAAATATTTGCCAGATGCAAGAATCTGCGGAGATGCTAGTAACTCTTTTCAGGAGCGTGATATCAAGTGGATTCTTGGTACCTGTAAAGGGCATAGGAAACACTAAATTACGGTATACCAACAAATTAAAACGTTTAATACTAGGTGTTTCATTTTTGCTGTTGTTGTTGTTAACTTAAATGGTACACCCTGTATTTTGTTACTCCGACCAAACAATTAAAATAACTTTACATTTGTCAAGTTAGTTGTCAAATTATTGTTATGTCTGTAATAGTTTTTATTAAAAATGCCATTAAAAAAAAATATTTTTTTTTTTTTTTTTTTAAAAAAAAAAAAAACAAAAAAATTAAATACAAATGCCTAGAGATCATTTAAATTATACTAATGAGAATTATTTTAATTTGTTTATTATTTATAGACAATGTGCAAAGCAGCAAATTCTCTACATGTTCTTGAAATTACTTTGTCACATTGTCCATAACTAACAAATTGAATTGAATTAATTTTCATTAGTATAATTTAAACGATCCTCAGGCATTTTTATTTAAATATTCGGCAAAAACTATTGCACACATAGCAATAATTTACAACTAACCTTGACAAATGTCAAGTTATTTTAATTGTTTTTGGAGTGTTTCTGATCATTGCTAATTTGATAACAGGTCTGATACGAGAGAAACTATTCAAAAAATAGAAAATTGCAAATATCTCTAAAACAATGATTATATGGCTGGAAAGGAAATGCATACAACAAAGTAAAAAATACAGGGTGTTCCATTTGAGTTAATAAAGTTATAGCTGTTTCAAGTTATCAAAACGTAACAGCAAATAACAATAATTTTATGTAATGTTTTTAACCAGAATATTTACCTATTGCACCATGCCAACTCGCACATTAATAATCGTGTTTCTGTACTAAATGCTAGAGTTAGAAACTGTCGCTCCATTATTTTGCGATAATCTCATTTACACCAAATGCTTATTAATTATATCAACATTGAGAACGAGCTACATATATTCATATCTTCTTCGACAGACAAGAATCTAATTTCTTTTCAACAATTTCTAACACAAAATTATTAACGAAACCGTAGCACAGGAAAACGCACGGAAGCTTCTCTCTCTCACAGAGAGAGAGAGAGGAGCCATACGGCTTTGCATAAAAAGGACTGTATTTATAAGCGCGATAGGTCTCGCTCACTTTCAATGTAGCTTATCTGGATAAGTATTCATTTTTGGGTCTTGGACCCGTATCAACTTTTGATCAGGACATCTCGAACTGCCGATTTCCATGAACTGTATTGGTCCTTTCATTATACTGCTTTTAGCAATAATCATGATATGGAAAAAAAATTAGAAGAAAAAATAAGTTTTTTAATTTATTTCAGGAACGAGCTTCTTATTTTTTTACTATTCTTAAGTTCTCATTTTTATTTCCTGTAATTTAACCAATATTGTGTCTCTATTAGTTTAGGACATTCCAATGGTGTACACCTTAAAGGTGGAACGCGTTTGTACAGTATGAGTTGTATTTGATAATTATAATACAGACTTAGATATTTACTGTTAACATGTAGGTAATAATTTAAAACATATGTAGTTCAACATTGTTTCACGTGGAAATTCCGATTCCAAACTTCTGTTTATTAAAATTTAAACCTACTTACTTGTTTTAAAAACTTTTAGCACAGCACAGATAAACGATATTGTTATTGAACTGAATCTTCTGCATTTCGTCACTGTTTCTGTTTATACATTTACAATACCTTACACAAAGTACAATTGCAATAATATAAGAAAAAAGGTAGCACTCTTATATCTACATAAATTTACGTTTAGCTGTAAACTCGGCTGTAAACATTACTTACACCGCAAACTGCTCAATGTGTAGTAATGAATGTAAAATTTCCTAAAACTAGTCGATAAAACTATGTTTAATGTTGTAATTATCCCTATGTTTAATGTTGTGAATACCTACATAAAAAATATTTAGTTTAGTATCGAAAAATGTTCACTCCTGAACGTCACGCATGAGTACATAGCAGGTATATTAGCAATATTCGCATACTGTAGGTGGTTCATCGTAAAAACATTTGTCGGACTGTAAATATTTTTAAAAGAAGTCAAAATTGTATTGCGGTTAACTATGCCGCTGATATACAAAGGATCTGTACTCTTACTATTTTTTTTTAAGTTCAAAGGAAAACAAACACTTCAGCTGCTTATGCAAAAGTAAACGTGTACGTAATTTGTCATAAAAAAATATATTTAGGCATCGTGTAATTATGGAAATATTTTGATATGAATTCAACACAAATGCAGTTATTTTCTCATCAGATGTAACCATTGTGTAGATACGATTGTGTATATTTATGTCTGTAGGGAGCTTATGTTTCTAAAATAGATTTTAGAGAAATGATTCTCTCTTTTACGGATGTATAGTAACACTGAAAATTATATTTGGGAAGTTTTATTAAGGAATTATAATATTTTTCAATTGCGAATCTTTAGAAGTATTTTTTAGACAGTAACGTCTTAGGGTCAACCATTTGAGTCAGATAATAAGCATGTAACTATTTTATTCTATGTATATCAGATTATGAGTTCAGTGAATACCAGAGTGAATTAATATATAATACTGTTAGAAATTCACGAATATAATAATATTCGTGCATTTCTAACAGAATATACTTCGTTTGCCCATTTTCTGCAAATAAAATATCCGCGTACTTTAAATTCAAGTCAAAATTTAAAAAATCAAAAATTCACGAATTTTAATGACCGTTAGCTTGGATCCATCATTTTGAATTTTGCAAATCTGATCTCGGATTTGTAATCAGCGACCCCGAAAACCCCTGCATACCCAATTTGATCGAATTTGGTTCAATTTCAAAAAAATTTCCAGCCATGTTATGCGTCTGGTGGGATTGGAAGGGATACTTTATTATGAACTCTTACCAAACAATCAAATCGTCAACGCAAAACTGTATGTCTAACAACTACGGGGACTCCACCCGGCTATTCACCAAAAAAGACCTGATCAGCAATATGACGTTCTTTTGCAACATGACAATGTGCGAACACATGTCGCCAATATAACCAAAACGGCCATTCGGGAGTTGAATTGTGAAGTTCTGCCCCAACCGCCTCACTCTTCCGATTTCGCGCCTTCTGATTTTCCCTTCTTCCGCTCTTTGTCAAACTGCTTACGCGGTAGTTTTTTTAACAACGACAATGAATTAATAGCTTGGTTGGATGAATTTTTCGAGTCAAAAACGAAGAATTTGAAAAAAAACGGACATTACTTATTCCCCAACCCAGTATATAGAATGGATTCAATGATTAATACGTCAGCTACGAGCACATCGTTTATTTACTTCTGTGATTAAAACTGTTAATAATGTTGTTTTCAAGATATATTGTATCACTTGACACAGAAAATATTTCAAGACCATAAGATTGTTTTCACACAATTTATAAGTACCTAATCGCCCAACTAGTTGAGTTAATTAAGTTGACCAAGTTAACCAAGTCTTAAGTGATTTTGACAACGATTGACAGTTACTAGTTTATTAGACTATGACTTGGAAGACTTATTTTTATTAGCTAACAACTCCATTCTCTTATTTTGTCGATTGCGTCACTTTCCATCATTTCTGTACCACCCCATATCGGATTCAATGCTTCAAATAAGTGAATAGAAAAATGAAAGTAAACCATGAATAGACCTGATATAGTTAGGAGTTGACCTAATTAATAGTTAATTATCGGGAGTTCATTCCGATTTAATATGCTCTTGGGATACCGATTACATAAATCTCCAGGGACCCATAGTACCTAGACCTACCTACTGCTCAGTAATGTTAATTTGTAGTGCTTTATCAGATAAATTTAGTTGAAATATAAAATAAGGTACATACACAATAAGGTACATTGTACTTATTATATCTATATGTTTTGTTATTTTTATTGAACAAATTGATAATTTTCTGCAATACTGATTTTAATATCTGAAAATATGCAGCGGAACTACTGACTTCTCTGAAAATCTACGACACAACACCAAATGCATCTATCAAGTAATTAAAAAAGGAACTCACCCGAATGTCCACCAAATATCACAGCACATAACATTCAGCCAAGCGAAGGAAACAGTAGATGTAAATATCAGCGAATAACCTGAAAATATAAATACATACAAGGTGGTATTTAATCGTGTTGTAACAAAAGCCGGGACGCGTAGTAATTTATTTGTTAGTTCTCGGAACGGATGGGCCAAAAATTAAAAGATTTCAGTCAACACTAATTATCGAAAGTTAAGGGCCCTCAAGTAGGTTTAGCGTCGTCCTTAGGAGAAATTTAGCAATATTTTTTTTAACAAGTTCACTTAAACTGTCGGGGCCATGTGTTGAGCAGGTATAAAGAGAAAAATCGATATTTCAAATTACGCGCGAAATGCATTCCAAAGAACGTAGGAATTCCAAGAATAAGTTGTTAGACTGTTGTGAGGAAAAGAAAGTAATAAATCAAATAGCTGGTTTTTAGGAGGATTTTCCAATCTATTAAAAATATATTAAATGAGATGGACTAATCCGTCCCGTATTGCTATGCGGAGTCACAAGAGGAAGGTATAGGGTTGTTTGTAAGTTAATTCTCAAAATTATTTAGATAAATGTAAAATCAGTCAATTAGATAACTATTAACATGGCATAGTTATGCCAAAGCGTCCCGATATGCAGAGTTCCCGCCAGTAAGATAAGAACAGCGAAGTGACGAATTCAGGAGAGATCTACGAAAAAGAGAAGTTCTTCCTTGGGTTTCACATTGAGCAGTCTACTTTAGTTTTAAAGTCTCGGGTTAATTTAATAATGGATAAAGTCATTCCAAATTTTGCTATGGATCGCGCATTACCTGAATTTCGGTACGGTGTCGCGTGTCAATAAAGTAATTAATAATGTTTTTCGAGCCTGTTGTGTCGTTATTTTGTTTGTTTGTTTTGTTTTATTGTTATTAATACCCTTCCTGGAAGTTTTGGTGTTTCCTTTTGTTTCTCTCAACTTCAGTGTCACCCTGTATAGCCACCCACTGGAGTACATTTTACGTAAGCAAAAGAGGGTAACTGCCTGAAAATTCATTCTCTGAACGTACAACATTTCTGAGTTCCCACGTATTAATTAAAGTATAATGATAATAATTATAGACTCCCTTTCGAGAATTGAATAGTAAACTGTTTTGAAATCCAGATTCGTTATGATACTGGTCATAACGATATATACAGGGTCGGAAAGTCCCCATGGTTCATCGGCAGTTACGTGAGAGCGATAAAGAAAGTCATAGAAATCCGTGCGATAGAGAAAGATGGCTATAATGAAAGCGTCTAATAGTCACCGCCCATTTCGCCCTTCCATAAATAAGATTCACTTCTTATTTGTGGAAGGGCGAAATGGGCGGTGACTATTAGACGCTTTCATTATAGCCATATTTCTCTGTCGCACGGATTTCTATGACTCTTTATCGCTCTCATGTAACGGCCGATGAACCATGGGGACTTTCCGACCCTGTAGATAGATAAAGAAATAACCCCTCAGGTTGCAGTGTGTTGCAAAGCATGGAAAATTATGAAAAATTTCTCAATAAAATATTGGTCAAAATTCTAAATGTCTTAATAATTCTGAAGAGGGTTAAAATAAAAACTTGAAAGTTCAAACCGTTCATAAATATTAAATAATTTCAAATTTTATGTTAGAACTTTGCTGTGTCGTACCAACTGATTTAGTAAGAAAATCGTCATTGTTTTCCGTGCTTATTATCGTAGTAAACATATCATATCATACAATTAACCTGTATACATACGATGTTGCAATACCTTTAAAATTTTGAAAAAATCTTCGGTAAAAGCAAGTTATGATACGTGATAAAGTTATTTGATCAGTTCCGCCAATATCGAGAACACAACATTTTTTGGATGTTTTAAGAGAGAGTACTGAAAAATGAAATACAATTATTATGAACATTTTTATACTGCATTAATAATGGACATCTCAAGATAAGGGTTCCTATACATCAATTCCAGACATTTATGTAACTAATGTGCGACGTAATTTAACGATAATAGAAGATGGATTTCCTGTCAATCTACTAAATTTTTACGTTGAATAAATATAATTTACCGTCTGTAAATGTATATAAACGCAATTTCTTTTCGAAATAAAATATGAAAATGCACGCAATATACAGAGTGCAAACACTATCTTAAAGGACTAAATAATAAATTATAACGCTATTTGCAGATGATATAGTCACTTCTCAAATGTAAACAAAGACAAGACAGGCAAGAATATCTACAGGGTATATTTAAATGGAGGGGCACAAATGATACCAGAGATTCCGTGGGTGAAAATAAGTCGATTTATCCTAACATACCTATAAGTATCCCAAGTCGCACAATAAAAGAGATACAGGGTGTCAAAGCAAAAATAAAAAATGATTTCCTTAATAATTTCTATAATTTTAGTCAGAAATGTTTCAATTTTTTAATCATGGGAAAAATAATACAGGGTGGTCCGAATTTTATGCAGGAAACTTCGAGGATAGACAGATTTCTTTAAAATAATATGTGTTTGCCTTATAAACATAAGTCTGGAACGGCCCCGTTTTAGAGATACAGGGTGTTGAGGTTTTAAAAAAAATTGATTTTTTGTTTATATCGCACACTACCTCACAGGTGGTGTAGAAAGGAGTGTAAATAATTTTGTTGATGTGCTTACAAATTGCACTTACTTTTACACATCAACAAATATTCTTGTAATATTATTATTAGAAGCGTATGCCTCAAAGGGATTGTATTGGTATGAATAACTTGAGAACGGCGAATCTTAGGGAAAAAATTAAAGTCACCTTATTTACGTATTTTGTGCATTAAAATATAAATCAGTTACAATGACATGTAAAAAATGCAGTGGCGTAGGTTTTTTTGTAAAAAAAGGAGGTGACTCCTGTCCTGTTGTACACCACTGGTTGAACCTTTCATACATTATATGCACTAAATTTTATTGAAATTGGTTAATATATTCTGGAGATATAAGCAAAAAATCAATTTTTTTTTAACAACTTCAACACCCTGTATCTCCAAAACGAGGCCGTTCCAGACCTATGTTTATAAGACAAACACATATTATTTTAAAGAGGTCTATCTGCCCTCGAAGTTTCCTGCATAAAATTCGGACCACCCTGTATAATAATGATTTTTGAGTGTCGAGTACTAGGCGCCCTCTGCAGGCAACGTTATGCATTGAATATGTAGTAACATTTTTACCAACCCCCGTATAAAGGTTTTAGTAACAAAATATGAAATATTGGACTTTTCTAAACAAAAAAGGTATACTTATTGAAAAAGGATAAAGCCAATCGTTGAGGAGATATTTTTAATTTCATAAATTAGTGTTACGGATTTATACCTCCACGAATACCAAGGTACAAACAGACACTTTTGTTAATACATTCAAAACGCATTGCCTCACAGTACTTATTAGTTATGTACCTGTATTTTAAAATTCGACCAAAAGGGGGCGCAGAAATCAACTGAGACACAATTATGTTTCCTGTTTTAAAGAACAATGTTAAAAAATAGCATTTTCTGACTATCCAGGCGAAAGTGTGCAATGCTTCTTTTTTTTTACTAATTTTGGGGTGCTGAATACGAATCCGTCATTCTTATCGGCCAAAAATGTCGGGAACACAGTGAAAACTCCCCTTTTTTGGGGTTGTATTGCAGTTGACATTGTAACTTGCAACTACAAGTGGTTCTAGGAGCAGTTAATTTTTGTACGACTTTATAATTTAAAAACACTGTACTATAGCGAATTACTTATTTTCACCCAAGGAATCTCTGGTTTCAATTGTGCCCCTCCATTTAAATACACCCTGTAGGTATATGTGTGTTGTTTTGTCGGAATAAAGTTTATCGAACGTAAGCAACTACCGTATCGTGTGCAAGGTGCATGCCGAGCCTTCGAAAGCATATCTTCAGATGCCAAATATCCTTCAAGACAATACACAGAGTAGAATTCGTAGTTTCTCTAGGATCGCAAAAAAATGGCAATTTACAGAGCATAATACGTTTAGGAAATATTTGAGGACATATTCATCATATGCCCATATTTCATATCTGTATGATGCAATGGCGCTAATTTTGGACAAATATTCCGCAAATATTTTATAGTCGTTTAGCGAGTAATCACATTATCTGCAACTTAGTTAAAATGCAGTTCATGCTGATTTTGTTACAATACTCATTAAACTATGAAATGGAACCGATTGAATGCTTACTTACACCATTCAATATTTATGTGCCATAGAATTTATACTGTTCGCATAAGGAGAAACTGAGAATATTTAATTTAAGACTTCTTGTTTCCAAAATTGATCATTTTGAATTCAAATTACAATTTAAAAATAAATTAAGTTTTGAAAGAGATATGTTGGATAATTTTCGGACGTTTATTAAACTGTTTATAACATTTCATTAAGTGGGAAAGATTACTCATTCAGCCTGATATTATATTCACCAGACTAATGAAAAAATAACATGACTAATTAAAACTGTGGTTTAAGGTTATACGCAGTCTACCCTGTCACGTAGTTTGAAAATATTTCTTTTCACACATACCTAATTTCACTTCAGTTTACCGAACATTAAAGCGAATCAAAAATACCAGGCTAATTGTTTTTAAAAACTACCGCTTAGAAGTAATTACATGAAAAGTATATAAGCAAGAAGGTAGTTCACAATAATTCCTTGTTGTAAAGCCTCAATGTAATGACAATTTAAAATTAATTAAACAGTTAATATTACCTATTAGTTTACAAGTGGTGTCGCTTGTATCTAGTTTCTTCTGAGCGTAAGTCAGAATGGAGAAAAGCATCAACGTAGATATGCAATAGTTCATCAATATTTTCCCAAAGAGGCTCCTCGTCTCGTTCAAAATGAAGTAAATCAAAATGGTCAGCAACAAGAACACACAGGACATTATTTTCGGGACTAGTGTATATATAAACTTTTCCTTGATAGGTTTTTCTGGGTAGCATTTAAAGAAGAAGAAGCCATTCGCTTTCTTGCCCCCGGAATGCTCGAAACAGTAAGAATTCGGATGATTTATACCCTCGGAGATGAAAGAATTGGTGAAGTTCATCCAATATACGAATGATCCATCTTTAGCCAGTCTGAAAACGTATCTCCTCTCACTCATTAAGTAAATCTTCTTGCATGTGTGGTTGGATATGACTACAAAGGGATCTGAAATTAAAAGAAAATTTATGGTTATCAATGGCAAACTCTCAAAATTGCATGTTTCACACAAAGCAAGTTATATTTAGTGTTAGATTCAAACATTTTAGTTAATTTCACATTTTCAGATGTTGTACATCATTTATATTTCACCATTCATAGAATTCTACATATTTATAGAAAATGAATAGATTCTTAGGAAAATATACGTTTTCTTGATTTATTCACGGTCGATAGCCGCACGGTTTAAGGCGTCAGTACTTAAATCGATGTGTCGATCTGCCCGGGTTTCGAATCCCGCGGCCGGTAAACCGTAGATTAGCTATGCTTGTACGGAGGATTGGCGCCCTCTGTGCAGGTATGGTAGGGTGGAAGAATGTTGGCTTGGGTCAATGTGAGAGATTGACACCGGTTGGCATTTGACCACCCCCCTAATTAATGAGGTTTTCCAGGTTTCCCTCATTCCTGCACTGAATGGTGGTTAGGGCCTACCAACATAAGTCGTTCCTGGGCGCAAATGCGGCCTGCGTAATAATAATATGCCGCCTCCTCTCCCGCACAAGTCTCCGACTTCTGGGCTAATTCTCGTAGTTAGAATGAGGAGTAGAGATATTATTATTATTATT